>NW_028150404.1:0-18142 GCF_964638095.1 Poromitra crassiceps | reverse complement strand
GAACGAGCTTTGAGAGAGAAAAAAATATATAATAGCCTAATTGGGGGAAAAGGTGAAAGAGAGGAGATATGCTTGTGCAACATGGAGGGAGAACTGCTATGACAAACTGTCGCACTTTGACACCCCCACAAACAGCACTAAGCAGGAGAGAATATAAGAATGTGAAAAATAATCATTCATCACAGAATGATAAAACCAGATGTACCAAGGAGGAATAATCGCAAAAAAGAATCAATTGTAGTTTAAAACTAAGTTAAAAACGACTAGTTTTGCTACACAAGTATAAAAATCTCCTGAAAGAGAACTAACAGGTAACTCAGGATTTCATTAAAAATAAAATAATTACATATTAAGCACCATTAGAGGTACATCAACATTAGAGGATAGAAAGTAAAATTAACAGTCACAAAGAAACAGCTTAATAAGAACAAATACACTAAAAACAAGTAAGCTGGGGTGACTACACTGGTTATAGACCACGCCCACAGTCGTAAGGGGAGCTGCTCGTCTGGCTTCCCTGTCACTCTCTCCCAGACCTTCGAAGAGAGCACATCTCTGTCCTACATTGCTCAGACAGTATTACATTGCTCCAAGCAGAAACCACATTGCTTACATAGAAATCGATACACCTTGTCAACAATTCTTAGCCTGAAGAAGACTCGGTCAGAGTCGAAACGTCGCGAACAGAACAGTTGACATAATTGAAATTAGTGAAAGCTTATTTTAGCGCACTGTTTAGAAACGGATAGAATGAATAGATACATGGATGAAGAGGGTTGGACGCGTGTGTCTTACAGCAGAGGCCGTAACACATCAGGCCGTGGACCCCGTGTTACCAACCAATTCATGGAAGAAAATGACAGAGACAGGGACACTCGTCCCACTTATGCTTCAGTTACCAAGACGGGCATAATTAAAAACAAAGCGTATACACAACGTCATGATTATGAGCAAGACCAAAGGTCACAATTTTTTGAAACACCGGGGCACACTGTGTCACGGTTTAAACCACAGCAAAGAGAACAACAGACAGGCGGGGCTCGGTATGCCGGACGGGAGTTGCACAGCACACCGCGCCGCACTGAGAATTGGCCCAGACATGTACCACGTCCTAACCCTGTACAAGAACGTCCGAGAGACCATGCACAGGATGCACCGTATTATGGCAACCGAAATAAGGGACCCACAAACAAACGTAAAATACCATACAATGACTATGATGATACACGCACACAGAGGCGTAAAATATTGCGGTTTGAGGATGAAGGTGCACCCACACATGAGCGCCAGACACCCCGCTTTAGCAACCAGGATAGGCCCAAACAGAGACCACGTCCTCAATTTGAGAGGGGACGTACGGAGAGGCACACAGGAGTTGCGCCACATCTGATTGACAGACAGTCACATCAACGTGTCACAAGGGAACAACAAGAGCCATACCATCCCAATCAAAATGATGAAAACATAGGATGGCGAAAACACTTCGACACACAGAAACAAAAACGTTTTCAGCCACAACAACCAGACAATAAAAATAAAAATAAAGTCATAAAAGGATGGCGAGAGAATTTTGGCCCCCAAAAACAAAATCACTATAAAGAAAGGGATTTACAAGACCAGGATACTGATAAACGGTGGCACCCAAGAGATGAACCCAGATATCAGGGTCCTAAAAGACAGGATGAACGTGTAGGCTATGACACACGAGATGATCCCTCAGAGGAAGAGCTGGAGTTCATAACCAGAGCAAAAGCACTGTTCAGTATCATCAAAGTGGCACACCACCTCAATAATGTCACAGAGGACAGTCCTCCACTAGGAATTGTCAAAATGACGGATACCCTTGTCAAATATCTCAAGCCAGCACATCCTAATGATAAACTCTTGGAGAACATTAGGGGCAATGCAAATAATTGGGAACATACAACCCTAATGCTCCTACGTGAACATTACGTTGATGAGCTACAAAAAGGACTAGAATCATTGCCTAAAATGACAATGGAAGAAATGAAGGAACCTTTTGAAGTGGCAGTCAAATGGGCTACAAAACAACAAAAAAGCCGGATGAAATTTGAGACAATAGAACAAGCAGAGGCACTGGTTGTTGCCCAGATTACAGAGGATAATGAGAAAGTAGTGGAAGAAGATGAGGTGATGGAGGAGGAGGAAGACTTGTTGGAGGGAATGCTGAGCCCCATTATACCACAAACAATAAGGGGTAGGCCAATAGGAAAACCACAGCGACCCAAGCAACGCACAGAGACCCACCAAGTGAGGGTCCATGCAGAATTGCAACAAAACAAGGAAATTAAAGAGCTTCTCCCTCCTAGACACTCATCTACCTCGACCAAAGTAGCAACAGAGCAGAACACAGGGAATGAGCATGATCCTGAAATGGACCTACACACCAGAAGAATGCTAACATGGGAATCAACAGAGAAGAACACAGTCCCTGAGACTCCCCCAAATGAAGAGGAGGAAGATCTGGAGAACGAGGCAACGTCACCACCCTCAGAAAAAGAGGATGAGGAGGACGAAGAAGATGATGAAGAACGCTTGCCCAGTGCCCAAACTACAGCTGATCTGATATCAATACACTCAGATACAGAAGTCTTAGAACATGAAGACCATGCTAAGATACTGGGCCCAAAACTAAAATTGCTCCGTATGACAGGACAGCTCAAAAAACCCATGACATCAAAGGTCAACATAATGAAGGCCTTAAACAAAAGACTGGTGCAACAATCCTTTCCACAGGAACACACAGTCGGCCCACAGAGACCTACCAATCATAGACAAACCAATAGGAAATTGAAAGACTGGACTCTTACAATAACTAAAAAATGGATCATATTGGGAGACTCCAATTTGGGAAGGATCCCCTCATATGACTGCTCTGACCTACAAATCGACAGCTTTCCAGGGGCTACGTTTGCACATGTAAACCATCTGGTTCAGAATGCCACACTTCAAATTGAACCAGAGAAGATTGTATTATCATTTGGCATTAACAACAGGTCTCAAAAAGTCCATAGGACACTACTGAGGCAAGTGACACAAGCTGTGGAAGCAACAAAAACGTACTTCCCTGGGGCTATGATCTGGGTACCCATAATAAATTATTCAAGGAAACTACCAGATACAGAACAAATAGTTCTAAATGACTTGAATGATATTATCAGGGAGAATTTCAGAATAATACCTCCACTACCCTTGGCCTACTTCTTAACTGAATCTGATGACATACACTGGACCATCACCACAGCCAAATCAATGCTGGATCACTGGTCCCAACAGATAAACTAACAGACCCCATAAGCCTACATTCACAGGAGGGGTCGAAGAATGTTAGAAATCTGTCAAAACACTTTTCTCCCACTGCTGCTCAAATAGCTTTACTCAACAAAGGCCTAACTTTCATCCCCACTCGGGGATCAAATAAAGATATGGTGGAACAAACCAAGTGGGATTTACAACAATACCACAGAAAAATCAAATTGGCCACATACTTCCAAGATGAGGGAGACACAGAAATCCCCTTATTCACACCCAAATCAAATTGGTCTCCAGAACTGGAACAATTACCCAAGGAAGTGAGTAAACTCATCCAACTGGATGAAAAATACTTCAATAAGAGTTTCAAGGTCCAAATACCAAAAGACAATCTCAGCAAACAAGAAGTAAAGGCTATGAGACAATTAATGAATAATCAAGATATTATCATTAAACCAGCAGATAAGGGCAGTGCTATTGTCATCTTAGATAGAGAACAATATCTATGGGAAGGACTCAGACAACTGGAGGATACAAAATATTATACTAAATTGGATAAACCCATTTTCCCAGAAACAATAAATCTAGTACAAGCCATCATAAACAAACTAGTTGAAAAGAAATTTATAAACAAAAAACAACAGGCTTACTTGAATGGGACAGGGAATCCGAGAGCCAGAATATTTTACATGCTACCCAAGATTCACAAAGAACCCACAAAATGGAGTAGACCACATGAAGTCCCCCCAGGAAGGCCGATCGTTTCAGATTGCAGTAGTGAAACCTACTACACAGCTGAATATATTGATCACTTTCTGAATCCTCTATCTAACAAACACCCCAGTTACATCAAGGACACATACCACTTTGTCAATACGGTGAAACAACTGCACATCCCTACAGGGGCTATGCTATTCACATTAGATGTTGACAGTCTATACACTAATATTGACACCAATGAGGGCATTCAAGCCGTTAAAGAAATATTCAGGAAATACCCAAACAAAAGGAGACCGGAAAAAGAACTTCTTCAACTCCTGGATATCAATCTGAGGAGAAATGACTTTGAGTTTGATGAGAAATTCTACTTACAAATCAAAGGCACAGCAATGGGTAAGAAGTTTGCCCCGGCCTATGCAGATATCTTCATGGCAGACTGGGAGACCTCAGCTCTGACCTCCTGCAAAAAAACACCATTGTACTATTTCAGATACCTTGATGATATATGGGGCATATGGCCACATTCAGAAGCAGAGTTCAAAGAATTTATGAATACCTTGAACAATCACAACTCCTCTATAACATTGAAATCAACTACCAGTTATACATCGGTGGATTTTCTGGACACAACTACATTTGTGGGACAAGACTTTGATAATACAAACAAATTAGAAGTAAAGGTTTTCTTCAAAGAAACAGATACCCACGCCTTATTATATAAGAGTAGCCACCATCCGAAGCATACATATGCAGGATTGTTGAAATCTCAACTCCTAAGATTCCACAGGATATGCAGTTGCAAGACAGATTTCTGGAAGGCCAAAACAGTACTCTTCCTGGCACTGAGACAGAGGGGATACAGTCGTTCCTTTCTGAGGAAGTCTCTGATGAAATATCAGGAGACAAAGCCTATCAGCATAGACACTATATTACCATTTGTGACAATGTACTCACTAGCCACGATCAGACTGGTCAAAAGGATAAAAGACAACTTTGAAATAACATTCAAACAGACTGACCTCTTACAAAACCATACGGTTATAGCGGCATACAGGAAAAATAAAAATCTACAGGACCGCCTAGTCAAGGCCAAGCTCAAACCAATAAAGGCCTCAACACAGAAAGGTCAAAGGTCATTTTACAGAAACATGTCCTGGATTTGGTGTAAAACCAATAACCAAGTATACAAGACTATGCTTGGAGGAAGTGAAAAAACCAAAAACTGTGTCTACCTCATTACATGCAGTACATGCAACAAACAATATGTGGGAGAAACAGGGAACACCCTACTCCAACGGTTTGCACAACATAAACATAATATACTGCACAACAAAGAGACTCAGACACCTTTAGTGAGTCATTTCATACAACATGGATGGCCTGCAGTACAAGCTACAGTTATCCAATACAACTCTAAATGGATTCCTTACCAGAGAAAAAGACAAGAAAAATTCTGGATTAGGTTATTGGATACCATGTACCCTAAAGGCCTCAATAGAGGATGTAATATTCCATAAAGACCTTAACAGAGGGTTGAGTTACCTGGTCTCTCAGATGGTAGCAGAATGGCCTATGCATTAGTGTCCTGGTTTGAACCAGGATACACAATTTCCCCCAAACCTAACCCGCTCGTGCCTCCTGCCACCTGGGAGATCAGGTCCTCATCTTCGATTTGTCTGGAATATAAGGACAAAACAGTTAAAAGTACATGATAGAGGCGGAATGCAGCACTTTGGAGCAACAGGAGATCAGCACAGGAAAACAGACGATTTACAAGGAATATACTCCATAGATAAAACTTATGAGTCTATACTTAAAGATGAAATAGATCTTAAAACCTCTAATTTCAATTCCAATATATGACTCAAACAAGACACTATTAGCAAGGATCCACAATGGAATACAGGAAAACCATACAGTGCCTGTATCTAACCCATAGTGTCTTACATAGAGGATTAATCTCTCCTAAATTTACCCCCTGCACCAAGATGATCATAACAGATGTCATACAGATGCCTGAACCTAACTGAACATCTGATATTGACAAGGAAATTGTCTATCCCTTTACCCACAACCTAATCAAGCCCATTAAAGCATGCCTCAATTCAAAGACCCAAATTGGCTATCAATGTGTTGACCCGGCGAGTAGGGGATGGGCGAGGGGCTCCTCTTGAGTGATATTGGGGGCTCCATGATTGTGGTGATGTACTACATCCTGTATCATGGTAGTGTACCTGAGTGCCTAAGGGGAGCACACTTGCGAGTCCTGTGATTCAAGGGGATTCAAACGTTGATCTAAGGAGACATCATATGCTGAAGGCCATAAAATGCCAGGATGTGCAAAAAACATGTGGAAGTGTGATTTGAGCTACTTGCCTGATGCAGGGAAATTGACCCACACAGTGAATTTGTCCTGTGGCACAGGCCTACAATCAAAACACACAGGGATATGCAACCTGTATATTTGGAAGAGGCGGCCTTGTCACACGGGTACCTAAGCCTAACCAAATACCTGTGGTTGACATGACCTCTGCCCTTTCATCAACCCACGATCTAGTAAGCCAAATTGTGCCTAAACTTAACCAAGCCATTCTAGTGTCTAAAAATTAATTAAATAACACTAATCAAGGAACCCCATCCCACCATAAACACACAACCTAACCCCTCCCACTTATGTTCATTTCGGCACAGGCCCTAAACCTAAGATCCATTACCAAATGGATCAATAACCTAGCCTAAGCCTAACCAGTCGGAACCCTGAACACAGTGTTAAGTCAAACTAGACTGAAGGTGGGTAAAGTGTAATGGCATGCTAAAATCTGAAGACCAAGGTTGTGTGTCATTGTTTTGGCCCTGCGGTTACAGGATATACGAGGAGTTCTCACCAGGCAGTATTGGGGACTTCATGACTACAGTGATGGAACATACCTGCCCCAAAGTGGTATGGTGTGCCCGGCCTGGTGTTGTGTTGGTGTACCTGAGTGCTTGTGGGAACACACTTACGGGTCCTGCAATTCAAAAGGTGTTCAAGCATTGACCCAAATAGCAATATATGCTCAAGGCCAATAATGCCAGGATGGGGGTATTGGGTGATGTGATTTGTACTGTTCAAACTTATGCAGAGGGTATTGAACCACATAGTGGATTTGTCCCATAGGCATAGACTTACAGTCAAACACACAGGAATATGCAGACATGTACATGACCTAAAAAATCTAATAGGAGAAAAGGGGAAAAGTGCCTCTACAACAGTGATGGAACTGTTATGAGGACTCAACACATGGGGATATTTATACTGAAACATAAAACAATGAAAAAATTAAGATCCTAATCACAATAAGAGGTCAAATAAGACACAAAACCCCATGGACTCCTCTACTCCAAACCAAATCCCTTCACTCCCAAAGAGATTTTCAAGGCCTCTAAATTAAAAGTCAATTAGACTGGAGGTGGGTAGAGTGTAAGAGCATGCTTAAACCTTTAAGGCCCAAGTGGGGCATCATTGTTTTGACCCTGCGATTACAGGAGATTCGAGGAGTTCTCACCAAGCAGTTATGGGGGACTTCATGACCACAGTGATGGAACATGCCTGCCCCTAAGTGGTGTGGTATGCCCGGCCTGAGGTCGTGTTGGTGTACCTAGGTGCTTGTGGGAACACACTCACGGATCCTACAATTCAAAGGTATTCAAACATTGATCCAAGGAGTACTATATGCTCAAGGCCACAAATGCCAGAACGAGGGAATTAGATGATGTGATTTGGATTGATTACCTGATGCAGAAGGGATTGAACCACAGGATGGATTGGTCCCATAAGCACAGGCCTACAATCAAACACATAGTAATATGTAGACATGTACATGACAAAGATCTAATAGGAGAAAAGGGGAAAAGTGCCTGGACAACAGTGATGGAACTATTGTCAGGACTTAACACATGGGGATACCTACACTGAAAATATAAAAAGAGATAAAAAATTAATTAAGAATTTAATCACAACAAGATGTCAAACAAGACACAAGACCCCATGTACTCCTCTACTTCAAACCAAACCCCTTCATTCCCATAGAGAATTTCAAGGCCTCTAAATTCAATGTAAACCAATGGAGAGATTCATGATAAACATTGATTTAGATAATTGAAATGGGTTGAACGAGCTTTGAGAGAGAAAAAAATATATAATAGCCTAATTGGGGGAAAAGGTGAAAGAGAGGAGATATGCTTGTGCAACATGGAGGGAGAACTGCTATGACAAACTGTCGCACTTTGACACCCCCACAAACAGCACTAAGCAGGAGAGAATATAAGAATGTGAAAAATAATCATTCATCACAGAATGATAAAACCAGATGTACCAAGGAGGAATAATCGCAAAAAAGAATCAATTGTAGTTTAAAACTAAGTTAAAAACGACTAGTTTTGCTACACAAGTATAAAAATCTCCTGAAAGAGAACTAACAGGTAACTCAGGATTTCATTAAAAATAAAATAATTACATATTAAGCACCATTAGAGGTACATCAACATTAGAGGATAGAAAGTAAAATTAACAGTCACAAAGAAACAGCTTAATAAGAACAAATACACTAAAAACAAGTAAGCTGGGGTGACTACACTGGTTATAGACCACGCCCACAGTCGTAAGGGGAGCTGCTCGTCTGGCTTCCCTGTCACTCTCTCCCAGACCTTCGAAGAGAGCACATCTCTGTCCTACATTGCTCAGACAGTATTACATTGCTCCAAGCAGAAACCACATTGCTTACATAGAAATCGATACACCTTGTCAACAATTCTTAGCCTGAAGAAGACTCGGTCAGAGTCGAAACGTCGCGAACAGAACAGTTGACATAATTGAAATTAGTGAAAGCTTATTTTAGCGCACTGTTTAGAAACGGATAGAATGAATAGATACATGGATGAAGAGGGTTGGACGCGTGTGTCTTACAGCAGAGGCCGTAACACATCAGGCCGTGGACCCCGTGTTACCAACCAATTCATGGAAGAAAATGACAGAGACAGGGACACTCGTCCCACTTATGCTTCAGTTACCAAGACGGGCATAATTAAAAACAAAGCGTATACACAACGTCATGATTATGAGCAAGACCAAAGGTCACAATTTTTTGAAACACCGGGGCACACTGTGTCACGGTTTAAACCACAGCAAAGAGAACAACAGACAGGCGGGGCTCGGTATGCCGGACGGGAGTTGCACAGCACACCGCGCCGCACTGAGAATTGGCCCAGACATGTACCACGTCCTAACCCTGTACAAGAACGTCCGAGAGACCATGCACAGGATGCACCGTATTATGGCAACCGAAATAAGGGACCCACAAACAAACGTAAAATACCATACAATGACTATGATGATACACGCACACAGAGGCGTAAAATATTGCGGTTTGAGGATGAAGGTGCACCCACACATGAGCGCCAGACACCCCGCTTTAGCAACCAGGATAGGCCCAAACAGAGACCACGTCCTCAATTTGAGAGGGGACGTACGGAGAGGCACACAGGAGTTGCGCCACATCTGATTGACAGACAGTCACATCAACGTGTCACAAGGGAACAACAAGAGCCATACCATCCCAATCAAAATGATGAAAACATAGGATGGCGAAAACACTTCGACACACAGAAACAAAAACGTTTTCAGCCACAACAACCAGACAATAAAAATAAAAATAAAGTCATAAAAGGATGGCGAGAGAATTTTGGCCCCCAAAAACAAAATCACTATAAAGAAAGGGATTTACAAGACCAGGATACTGATAAACGGTGGCACCCAAGAGATGAACCCAGATATCAGGGTCCTAAAAGACAGGATGAACGTGTAGGCTATGACACACGAGATGATCCCTCAGAGGAAGAGCTGGAGTTCATAACCAGAGCAAAAGCACTGTTCAGTATCATCAAAGTGGCACACCACCTCAATAATGTCACAGAGGACAGTCCTCCACTAGGAATTGTCAAAATGACGGATACCCTTGTCAAATATCTCAAGCCAGCACATCCTAATGATAAACTCTTGGAGAACATTAGGGGCAATGCAAATAATTGGGAACATACAACCCTAATGCTCCTACGTGAACATTACGTTGATGAGCTACAAAAAGGACTAGAATCATTGCCTAAAATGACAATGGAAGAAATGAAGGAACCTTTTGAAGTGGCAGTCAAATGGGCTACAAAACAACAAAAAAGCCGGATGAAATTTGAGACAATAGAACAAGCAGAGGCACTGGTTGTTGCCCAGATTACAGAGGATAATGAGAAAGTAGTGGAAGAAGATGAGGTGATGGAGGAGGAGGAAGACTTGTTGGAGGGAATGCTGAGCCCCATTATACCACAAACAATAAGGGGTAGGCCAATAGGAAAACCACAGCGACCCAAGCAACGCACAGAGACCCACCAAGTGAGGGTCCATGCAGAATTGCAACAAAACAAGGAAATTAAAGAGCTTCTCCCTCCTAGACACTCATCTACCTCGACCAAAGTAGCAACAGAGCAGAACACAGGGAATGAGCATGATCCTGAAATGGACCTACACACCAGAAGAATGCTAACATGGGAATCAACAGAGAAGAACACAGTCCCTGAGACTCCCCCAAATGAAGAGGAGGAAGATCTGGAGAACGAGGCAACGTCACCACCCTCAGAAAAAGAGGATGAGGAGGACGAAGAAGATGATGAAGAACGCTTGCCCAGTGCCCAAACTACAGCTGATCTGATATCAATACACTCAGATACAGAAGTCTTAGAACATGAAGACCATGCTAAGATACTGGGCCCAAAACTAAAATTGCTCCGTATGACAGGACAGCTCAAAAAACCCATGACATCAAAGGTCAACATAATGAAGGCCTTAAACAAAAGACTGGTGCAACAATCCTTTCCACAGGAACACACAGTCGGCCCACAGAGACCTACCAATCATAGACAAACCAATAGGAAATTGAAAGACTGGACTCTTACAATAACTAAAAAATGGATCATATTGGGAGACTCCAATTTGGGAAGGATCCCCTCATATGACTGCTCTGACCTACAAATCGACAGCTTTCCAGGGGCTACGTTTGCACATGTAAACCATCTGGTTCAGAATGCCACACTTCAAATTGAACCAGAGAAGATTGTATTATCATTTGGCATTAACAACAGGTCTCAAAAAGTCCATAGGACACTACTGAGGCAAGTGACACAAGCTGTGGAAGCAACAAAAACGTACTTCCCTGGGGCTATGATCTGGGTACCCATAATAAATTATTCAAGGAAACTACCAGATACAGAACAAATAGTTCTAAATGACTTGAATGATATTATCAGGGAGAATTTCAGAATAATACCTCCACTACCCTTGGCCTACTTCTTAACTGAATCTGATGACATACACTGGACCATCACCACAGCCAAATCAATGCTGGATCACTGGTCCCAACAGATAAACTAACAGACCCCATAAGCCTACATTCACAGGAGGGGTCGAAGAATGTTAGAAATCTGTCAAAACACTTTTCTCCCACTGCTGCTCAAATAGCTTTACTCAACAAAGGCCTAACTTTCATCCCCACTCGGGGATCAAATAAAGATATGGTGGAACAAACCAAGTGGGATTTACAACAATACCACAGAAAAATCAAATTGGCCACATACTTCCAAGATGAGGGAGACACAGAAATCCCCTTATTCACACCCAAATCAAATTGGTCTCCAGAACTGGAACAATTACCCAAGGAAGTGAGTAAACTCATCCAACTGGATGAAAAATACTTCAATAAGAGTTTCAAGGTCCAAATACCAAAAGACAATCTCAGCAAACAAGAAGTAAAGGCTATGAGACAATTAATGAATAATCAAGATATTATCATTAAACCAGCAGATAAGGGCAGTGCTATTGTCATCTTAGATAGAGAACAATATCTATGGGAAGGACTCAGACAACTGGAGGATACAAAATATTATACTAAATTGGATAAACCCATTTTCCCAGAAACAATAAATCTAGTACAAGCCATCATAAACAAACTAGTTGAAAAGAAATTTATAAACAAAAAACAACAGGCTTACTTGAATGGGACAGGGAATCCGAGAGCCAGAATATTTTACATGCTACCCAAGATTCACAAAGAACCCACAAAATGGAGTAGACCACATGAAGTCCCCCCAGGAAGGCCGATCGTTTCAGATTGCAGTAGTGAAACCTACTACACAGCTGAATATATTGATCACTTTCTGAATCCTCTATCTAACAAACACCCCAGTTACATCAAGGACACATACCACTTTGTCAATACGGTGAAACAACTGCACATCCCTACAGGGGCTATGCTATTCACATTAGATGTTGACAGTCTATACACTAATATTGACACCAATGAGGGCATTCAAGCCGTTAAAGAAATATTCAGGAAATACCCAAACAAAAGGAGACCGGAAAAAGAACTTCTTCAACTCCTGGATATCAATCTGAGGAGAAATGACTTTGAGTTTGATGAGAAATTCTACTTACAAATCAAAGGCACAGCAATGGGTAAGAAGTTTGCCCCGGCCTATGCAGATATCTTCATGGCAGACTGGGAGACCTCAGCTCTGACCTCCTGCAAAAAAACACCATTGTACTATTTCAGATACCTTGATGATATATGGGGCATATGGCCACATTCAGAAGCAGAGTTCAAAGAATTTATGAATACCTTGAACAATCACAACTCCTCTATAACATTGAAATCAACTACCAGTTATACATCGGTGGATTTTCTGGACACAACTACATTTGTGGGACAAGACTTTGATAATACAAACAAATTAGAAGTAAAGGTTTTCTTCAAAGAAACAGATACCCACGCCTTATTATATAAGAGTAGCCACCATCCGAAGCATACATATGCAGGATTGTTGAAATCTCAACTCCTAAGATTCCACAGGATATGCAGTTGCAAGACAGATTTCTGGAAGGCCAAAACAGTACTCTTCCTGGCACTGAGACAGAGGGGATACAGTCGTTCCTTTCTGAGGAAGTCTCTGATGAAATATCAGGAGACAAAGCCTATCAGCATAGACACTATATTACCATTTGTGACAATGTACTCACTAGCCACGATCAGACTGGTCAAAAGGATAAAAGACAACTTTGAAATAACATTCAAACAGACTGACCTCTTACAAAACCATACGGTTATAGCGGCATACAGGAAAAATAAAAATCTACAGGACCGCCTAGTCAAGGCCAAGCTCAAACCAATAAAGGCCTCAACACAGAAAGGTCAAAGGTCATTTTACAGAAACATGTCCTGGATTTGGTGTAAAACCAATAACCAAGTATACAAGACTATGCTTGGAGGAAGTGAAAAAACCAAAAACTGTGTCTACCTCATTACATGCAGTACATGCAACAAACAATATGTGGGAGAAACAGGGAACACCCTACTCCAACGGTTTGCACAACATAAACATAATATACTGCACAACAAAGAGACTCAGACACCTTTAGTGAGTCATTTCATACAACATGGATGGCCTGCAGTACAAGCTACAGTTATCCAATACAACTCTAAATGGATTCCTTACCAGAGAAAAAGACAAGAAAAATTCTGGATTAGGTTATTGGATACCATGTACCCTAAAGGCCTCAATAGAGGATGTAATATTCCATAAAGACCTTAACAGAGGGTTGAGTTACCTGGTCTCTCAGATGGTAGCAGAATGGCCTATGCATTAGTGTCCTGGTTTGAACCAGGATACACAATTTCCCCCAAACCTAACCCGCTCGTGCCTCCTGCCACCTGGGAGATCAGGTCCTCATCTTCGATTTGTCTGGAATATAAGGACAAAACAGTTAAAAGTACATGATAGAGGCGGAATGCAGCACTTTGGAGCAACAGGAGATCAGCACAGGAAAACAGACGATTTACAAGGAATATACTCCATAGATAAAACTTATGAGTCTATACTTAAAGATGAAATAGATCTTAAAACCTCTAATTTCAATTCCAATATATGACTCAAACAAGACACTATTAGCAAGGATCCACAATGGAATACAGGAAAACCATACAGTGCCTGTATCTAACCCATAGTGTCTTACATAGAGGATTAATCTCTCCTAAATTTACCCCCTGCACCAAGATGATCATAACAGATGTCATACAGATGCCTGAACCTAACTGAACATCTGATATTGACAAGGAAATTGTCTATCCCTTTACCCACAACCTAATCAAGCCCATTAAAGCATGCCTCAATTCAAAGACCCAAATTGGCTATCAATGTGTTGACCCGGCGAGTAGGGGATGGGCGAGGGGCTCCTCTTGAGTGATATTGGGGGCTCCATGATTGTGGTGATGTACTACATCCTGTATCATGGTAGTGTACCTGAGTGCCTAAGGGGAGCACACTTGCGAGTCCTGTGATTCAAGGGGATTCAAACGTTGATCTAAGGAGACATCATATGCTGAAGGCCATAAAATGCCAGGATGTGCAAAAAACATGTGGAAGTGTGATTTGAGCTACTTGCCTGATGCAGGGAAATTGACCCACACAGTGAATTTGTCCTGTGGCACAGGCCTACAATCAAAACACACAGGGATATGCAACCTGTATATTTGGAAGAGGCGGCCTTGTCACACGGGTACCTAAGCCTAACCAAATACCTGTGGTTGACATGACCTCTGCCCTTTCATCAACCCACGATCTAGTAAGCCAAATTGTGCCTAAACTTAACCAAGCCATTCTAGTGTCTAAAAATTAATTAAATAACACTAATCAAGGAACCCCATCCCACCATAAACACACAACCTAACCCCTCCCACTTATGTTCATTTCGGCACAGGCCCTAAACCTAAGATCCATTACCAAATGGATCAATAACCTAGCCTAAGCCTAACCAGTCGGAACCCTGAACACAGTGTTAAGTCAAACTAGACTGAAGGTGGGTAAAGTGTAATGGCATGCTAAAATCTGAAGACCAAGGTTGTGTGTCATTGTTTTGGCCCTGCGGTTACAGGATATACGAGGAGTTCTCACCAGGCAGTATTGGGGACTTCATGACTACAGTGATGGAACATACCTGCCCCAAAGTGGTATGGTGTGCCCGGCCTGGTGTTGTGTTGGTGTACCTGAGTGCTTGTGGGAACACACTTACGGGTCCTGCAATTCAAAAGGTGTTCAAGCATTGACCCAAATAGCAATATATGCTCAAGGCCAATAATGCCAGGATGGGGGTATTGGGTGATGTGATTTGTACTGTTCAAACTTATGCAGAGGGTATTGAACCACATAGTGGATTTGTCCCATAGGCATAGACTTACAGTCAAACACACAGGAATATGCAGACATGTACATGACCTAAAAAATCTAATAGGAGAAAAGGGGAAAAGTGCCTCTACAACAGTGATGGAACTGTTATGAGGACTCAACACATGGGGATATTTATACTGAAACATAAAACAATGAAAAAATTAAGATCCTAATCACAATAAGAGGTCAAATAAGACACAAAACCCCATGGACTCCTCTACTCCAAACCAAATCCCTTCACTCCCAAAGAGATTTTCAAGGCCTCTAAATTAAAAGTCAATTAGACTGGAGGTGGGTAGAGTGTAAGAGCATGCTTAAACCTTTAAGGCCCAAGTGGGGCATCATTGTTTTGACCCTGCGATTACAGGAGATTCGAGGAGTTCTCACCAAGCAGTTATGGGGGACTTCATGACCACAGTGATGGAACATGCCTGCCCCTAAGTGGTGTGGTATGCCCGGCCTGAGGTCGTGTTGGTGTACCTAGGTGCTTGTGGGAACACACTCACGGATCCTACAATTCAAAGGTATTCAAACATTGATCCAAGGAGTACTATATGCTCAAGGCCACAAATGCCAGAACGAGGGAATTAGATGATGTGATTTGGATTGATTACCTGATGCAGAAGGGATTGAACCACAGGATGGATTGGTCCCATAAGCACAGGCCTACAATCAAACACATAGTAATATGTAGACATGTACATGACAAAGATCTAATAGGAGAAAAGGGGAAAAGTGCCTGGACAACAGTGATGGAACTATTGTCAGGACTTAACACATGGGGATACCTACACTGAAAATATAAAAAGAGATAAAAAATTAATTAAGAATTTAATCACAACAAGATGTCAAACAAGACACAAGACCCCATGTACTCCTCTACTTCAAACCAAACCCCTTCATTCCCATAGAGAATTTCAAGGCCTCTAAATTCAATGTAAACCAATGGAGAGATTCATGATAAACATTGATTTAGATAATTGAAATGGGTTGAACGAGCTTTGAGAGAGAAAAAAATATATAATAGCCTAATTGGGGGAAAAGGTGAAAGAGAGGAGATATGCTTGTGCAACATGGAGGGAGAACTGCTATGACAAACTGTCGCACTTTGACACCCCCACAAACAGCACTAAGCAGGAGAGAATATAAGAATGTGAAAAATAATCATTCATCACAGAATGATAAAACCAGATGTACCAAGGAGGAATAATCGCAAAAAAGAATCAATTGTAGTTTAAAACTAAGTTAAAAACGACTAGTTTTGCTACACAAGTATAAAAATCTCCTGAAAGAGAACTAACAGGTAACTCAGGATTTCATTAAAAATAAAATAATTACATATTAAGCACCATTAGAGGTACATCAACATTAGAGGATAGAAAGTAAAATTAACAGTCACAAAGAAACAGCTTAATAAGAACAAATACACTAAAAACAAGTAAGCTGGGGTGACTACACTGGTTATAGACCACGCCCACAGTCGTAAGGGGAGCTGCTCGTCTGGCTTCCCTGTCACTCTCTCCCAGACCTTCGAAGAGAGCACATCTCTGTCCTACATTGCTCAGACAGTATTACATTGCTCCAAGCAGAAACCACATTGCTTACATAGAAATCGATACACCTTGTCAACAATTCTTAGCCTGAAGAAGACTCGGTCAGAGTCGAAACGTCGCGAACAGAACAGTTGACATAATTGAAATTAGTGAAAGCTTATTTTAGCGCACTGTTTAGAAACGGATAGAATGAATAGATACATGGATGAAGAGGGTTGGACGCGTGTGTCTTACAGCAGAGGCCGTAACACATCAGGCCGTGGACCCCGTGTTACCAACCAATTCATGGAAGAAAATGACAGAGACAGGGACACTCGTCCCACTTATGCTTCAGTTACCAAGACGGGCATAATTAAAAACAAAGCGTATACACAACGTCATGATTATGAGCAAGACCAAAGGTCACAATTTTTTGAAACACCGGGGCACACTGTGTCACGGTTTAAACCACAGCAAAGAGAACAACAGACAGGCGGGGCTCGGTATGCCGGACGGGAGTTGCACAGCACACCGCGCCGCACTGAGAATTGGCCCAGACATGTACCACGTCCTAACCCTGTACAAGAACGTCCGAGAGACCATGCACAGGATGCACCGTATTATGGCAACCGAAATAAGGGACCCACAAACAAACGTAAAATACCATACAATGACTATGATGATACACGCACACAGAGGCGTAAAATATTGCGGTTTGAGGATGAAGGTGCACCCACACATGAGCGCCAGACACCCCGCTTTAGCAACCAGGATAGGCCCAAACAGAGACCACGTCCTCAATTTGAGAGGGGACGTACGGAGAGGCACACAGGAGTTGCGCCACATCTGATTGACAGACAGTCACATCAACGTGTCACAAGGGAACAACAAGAGCCATACCATCCCAATCAAAATGATGAAAACATAGGATGGCGAAAACACTTCGACACACAGAAACAAAAACGTTTTCAGCCACAACAACCAGACAATAAAAATAAAAATAAAGTCATAAAAGGATGGCGAGAGAATTTTGGCCCCCAAAAACAAAATCACTATAAAGAAAGGGATTTACAAGACCAGGATACTGATAAACGGTGGCACCCAAGAGATGAACCCAGATATCAGGGTCCTAAAAGACAGGATGAACGTGTAGGCTATGACACACGAGATGATCCCTCAGAGGAAGAGCTGGAGTTCATAACCAGAGCAAAAGCACTGTTCAGTATCATCAAAGTGGCACACCACCTCAATAATGTCACAGAGGACAGTCCTCCACTAGGAATTGTCAAAATGACGGATACCCTTGTCAAATATCT
>NW_028150405.1:0-18152 GCF_964638095.1 Poromitra crassiceps | reverse complement strand
AAAAAAAATCCAAAATCAGACAGAGTGTTGACACCAGAGAGGCTAAGACCGCATTGACTCAGTGCGGTATTCAGCCTCTCTGGTGTCTTGTCTGATTTTGGAAAAAAAAAAAAAAAATCCAAAATCAGACAGAGTGTTGACACCAGAGAGGCTAAGAGCGCATTGACTCAGTGCGGTATTCAGCCTCTCTGGTGTCAAGTCTGATTTTGGAAAAAAAAAAAAAAAAATCCAAAATCAGACAGAGTGTTGAGACCAGAGAGGCTAAGACCGCATTGACTCAGTGCGGTATTCAGCCTCTCTGGTGTCTTGTCTGATTTTGGAAAAAAAAAAAAAAAATCCAAAATCAGACAGAGTGTTGACACCAGAGAGGCTAAGACCGCATTGACTCAGTGCGGTATTCAGCCTCTCTGGTGTCAAGTCTGATTTTGGAAAAAAAAAAAAAAAAATGCAAAATCAGACAGAGTGTTGAGACCAGAGAGGCTAAGACCGCATTGACTCAGTGCGGTATTCAGCCTCTCTGGTGTCAAGTCTGATTTTGGAAAAAAAAAAAAAAAATCCAAAATCAGACAGAGTGTTGAGACCAGAGAGGCTAAGACCGCATTGACTCAGTGCGGTATTCAGCCTCTCTGGTGTCAAGTCTGATTTTGGAAAAAAAAAAAAAAAATCCAAAATCAGACAGAGTGTTGACACCAGAGAGGCTAAGACCGCATTGACTCAGTGCGGTATTCAGCCTCTCTGGTGTCAAGTCTGATTTTGGAAAAAAAAAAAAAAAAAATGCAAAATCAGACAGAGTGTTGAGACCAGAGAGGCTAAGACCGCATTGACTCAGTGCGGTATTCAGCCTCTCTGGTGTCAAGTCTGATTTTGGAAAAAAAAAAAAAAAATCCAAAATCAGACAGAGTGTTGACACCAGAGAGGCTAAGACCGCATTGACTCAGTGCGGTATTCAGCCTCTCTGGTGTCAAGTCTGATTTTGGAAAAAAAAAAAAAAAAATCCAAAATCAGACAGAGTGTTGAGACCAGAGAGGCTAAGACCGCATTGACTCAGTGCGGTATTCAGCCTCTCTGGTGTCTTGTCTGATTTTGGAAAAAAAAAAAAAAAAATCCAAAATCAGACAGAGTGTTGACACCAGAGAGGCTAAGACCGCATTGACTCAGTGCGGTATTCAGCCTCTCTGGTGTCAAGTCTGATTTTGGAAAAAAAAAAAAAAAAAATGCAAAATCAGACAGAGTGTTGAGACCAGAGAGGCTAAGACCGCATTGACTCAGTGCGGTATTCAGCCTCTCTGGTGTCAAGTCTGATTTTGGAAAAAAAAAAAAAAAATCCAAAATCAGACAGAGTGTTGAGACCAGAGAGGCTAAGACCGCATTGACTCAGTGCGGTATTCAGCCTCTCTGGTGTCAAGTCTGATTTTGGAAAAAAAAAAAAAAAATCCAAAATCAGACAGAGTGTTGACACCAGAGAGGCTAAGACCGCATTGACTCAGTGCAGTATTCAGCCTCTCTGGTGTCAAGTCTGATTTTGGAAAAAAAAAAAAAAAAATCCAAAATCAGACAGAGTGTTGACACCAGAGAGGCTAAGACCGCATTGACTCAGTGCGGTATTCAGCCTCTCTGGTGTCTTGTCTGATTTTGGAAAAAAAAAAAAAAAATCCAAAATCAGACAGAGTGTTGACACCAGAGAGGCTAAGACCGCATTGACTCAGTGCGGTATTCAGCCTCTCTGGTGTCAAGTCTGATTTTGGAAAAAAAAAAAAAAAAAATGCAAAATCAGACAGAGTGTTGAGACCAGAGAGGCTAAGACCGCATTGACTCAGTGCGGTATTCAGCCTCTCTGGTGTCAAGTCTGATTTTGGAAAAAAAAAAAAAAAAATCCAAAATCAGACAGAGTGTTGAGACCAGAGAGGCTAAGACCGCATTGACTCAGTGCGGTATTCAGCCTCTCTGGTGTCAAGTCTGATTTTGGAAAAAAAAAAAAAAAAATCCAAAATCAGACAGAGTGTTGAAACCAGAGAGGCTAAGAGCGCATTGACTCAGTGCGGTATTCAGCCTCTCTGGTGTCAAGTCTGATTTTGGAAAAAAAAAAAAAAAAATCCAAAATCAGACAGAGTGTTGACACCAGAGAGGCTAAGACCGCATTGACTCAGTGCGGTATTCAGCCTCTCTGGTGTCTTGTCTGATTTTGGAAAAAAAAAAAAAAAATCCAAAATCAGACAGAGTGTTGACACCAGAGAGGCTAAGAGCGCATTGACTCAGTGCGGTATTCAGCCTCTCTGGTGTCAAGTCTGATTTTGGAAAAAAAAAAAAAAAAATCCAAAATCAGACAGAGTGTTGAGACCAGAGAGGCTAAGACCGCATTGACTCAGTGCGGTATTCAGCCTCTCTGGTGTCTTGTCTGATTTTGGAAAAAAAAAAAAAAAATCCAAAATCAGACAGAGTGTTGACACCAGAGAGGCTAAGACCGCATTGACTCAGTGCGGTATTCAGCCTCTCTGGTGTCAAGTCTGATTTTGGAAAAAAAAAAAAAAAAAATGCAAAATCAGACAGAGTGTTGAGACCAGAGAGGCTAAGACCGCATTGACTCAGTGCGGTATTCAGCCTCTCTGGTGTCAAGTCTGATTTTGGAAAAAAAAAAAAAAAATCCAAAATCAGACAGAGTGTTGACACCAGAGAGGCTAAGACCGCATTGACTCAGTGCGGTATTCAGCCTCTCTGGTGTCAAGTCTGATTTTGGAAAAAAAAAAAAAAAAATCCAAAATCAGACAGAGTGTTGAGACCAGAGAGGCTAAGACCGCATTGACTCAGTGCGGTATTCAGCCTCTCTGGTGTCTTGTCTGATTTTGGAAAAAAAAAAAAAAAAATCCAAAATCAGACAGAGTGTTGACACCAGAGAGGCTAAGACCGCATTGACTCAGTGCGGTATTCAGCCTCTCTGGTGTCAAGTCTGATTTTGGAAAAAAAAAAAAAAAAAATCCAAAATCAGACAGAGTGTTGAAACCAGAGAGGCTAAGAGCGCATTGACTCAGTGCGGTATTCAGCCTCTCTGGTGTCAAGTCTGATTTTGGAAAAAAAAAAAAAAAATCCAAAATCAGACAGAGTGTTGACACCAGAGAGGCTAAGACCGCATTGACTCAGTGCGGTATTCAGCCTCTCTGGTGTCTTGTCTGATTTTGGAAAAAAAAAAAAAAAATCCAAAATCAGACAGAGTGTTGACACCAGAGAGGCTAAGAGCGCATTGACTCAGTGCGGTATTCAGCCTCTCTGGTGTCAAGTCTGATTTTGGAAAAAAAAAAAAAAAAATCCAAAATCAGACAGAGTGTTGAGACCAGAGAGGCTAAGACCGCATTGACTCAGTGCGGTATTCAGCCTCTCTGGTGTCTTGTCTGATTTTGGAAAAAAAAAAAAAAAATCCAAAATCAGACAGAGTGTTGACACCAGAGAGGCTAAGACCGCATTGACTCAGTGCGGTATTCAGCCTCTCTGGTGTCAAGTCTGATTTTGGAAAAAAAAAAAAAAAAAATGCAAAATCAGACAGAGTGTTGAGACCAGAGAGGCTAAGACCGCATTGACTCAGTGCGGTATTCAGCCTCTCTGGTGTCAAGTCTGATTTTGGAAAAAAAAAAAAAAAATCCAAAATCAGACAGAGTGTTGACACCAGAGAGGCTAAGACCGCATTGACTCAGTGCGGTATTCAGCCTCTCTGGTGTCAAGTCTGATTTTGGAAAAAAAAAAAAAAAAATCCAAAATCAGACAGAGTGTTGAGACCAGAGAGGCTAAGACCGCATTGACTCAGTGCGGTATTCAGCCTCTCTGGTGTCTTGTCTGATTTTGGAAAAAAAAAAAAAAAAATCCAAAATCAGACAGAGTGTTGACACCAGAGAGGCTAAGACCGCATTGACTCAGTGCGGTATTCAGCCTCTCTGGTGTCAAGTCTGATTTTGGAAAAAAAAAAAAAAAAATCCAAAATCAGACAGAGTGTTGACACCAGAGAGGCTAAGACCGCATTGACTCAGTGCGGTATTCAGCCTCTCTGGTGTCAAGTCTGATTTTGGAAAAAAAAAAAAAAAAAATGCAAAATCAGACAGAGTGTTGAGACCAGAGAGGCTAAGACCGCATTGACTCAGTGCGGTATTCAGCCTCTCTGGTGTCAAGTCTGATTTTGGAAAAAAAAAAAAAAAAATCCAAAATCAGACAGAGTGTTGAGACCAGAGAGGCTAAGACCGCATTGACTCAGTGCGGTATTCAGCCTCTCTGGTGTCAAGTCTGATTTTGGAAAAAAAAAAAAAAAAAATCCAAAATCAGACAGAGTGTTGAAACCAGAGAGGCTAAGAGCGCATTGACTCAGTGCGGTATTCAGCCTCTCTGGTGTCAAGTCTGATTTTGGAAAAAAAAAAAAAAAATCCAAAATCAGACAGAGTGTTGACACCAGAGAGGCTAAGACCGCATTGACTCAGTGCGGTATTCAGCCTCTCTGGTGTCAAGTCTGATTTTGGAAAAAAAAAAAAAAAATCCAAAATCAGACAGAGTGTTGACACCAGAGAGGCTAAGACCGCATTGACTCAGTGCGGTATTCAGCCTCTCTGGTGTCAAGTCTGATTTTGGAAAAAAAAAAAAAAAAATCCAAAATCAGACAGAGTGTTGAGACCAGAGAGGCTAAGACCGCATTGACTCAGTGCGGTATTCAGCCTCTCTGGTGTCTTGTCTGATTTTGGAAAAAAAAAAAAAAAATCCAAAATCAGACAGAGTGTTGACACCAGAGAGGCTAAGACCGCATTGACTCAGTGCGGTATTCAGCCTCTCTGGTGTCAAGTCTGATTTTGGAAAAAAAAAAAAAAAAAATGCAAAATCAGACAGAGTGTTGAGACCAGAGAGGCTAAGACCGCATTGACTCAGTGCGGTATTCAGCCTCTCTGGTGTCAAGTCTGATTTTGGAAAAAAAAAAAAAAAATCCAAAATCAGACAGAGTGTTGAGACCAGAGAGGCTAAGACCGCATTGACTCAGTGCGGTATTCAGCCTCTCTGGTGTCAAGTCTGATTTTGGAAAAAAAAAAAAAAAAAATCCAAAATCAGACAGAGTGTTGAAACCAGAGAGGCTAAGAGCGCATTGACTCAGTGCGGTATTCAGCCTCTCTGGTGTCAAGTCTGATTTTGGAAAAAAAAAAAAAAAATCCAAAATCAGACAGAGTGTTGACACCAGAGAGGCTAAGACCGCATTGACTCAGTGCGGTATTCAGCCTCTCTGGTGTCTTGTCTGATTTTGGAAAAAAAAAAAAAAAATCCAAAATCAGACAGAGTGTTGACACCAGAGAGGCTAAGAGCGCATTGACTCAGTGCGGTATTCAGCCTCTCTGGTGTCAAGTCTGATTTTGGAAAAAAAAAAAAAAAAATCCAAAATCAGACAGAGTGTTGAGACCAGAGAGGCTAAGACCGCATTGACTCAGTGCGGTATTCAGCCTCTCTGGTGTCTTGTCTGATTTTGGAAAAAAAAAAAAAAAATCCAAAATCAGACAGAGTGTTGACACCAGAGAGGCTAAGACCGCATTGACTCAGTGCGGTATTCAGCCTCTCTGGTGTCAAGTCTGATTTTGGAAAAAAAAAAAAAAAAAATGCAAAATCAGACAGAGTGTTGAGACCAGAGAGGCTAAGACCGCATTGACTCAGTGCGGTATTCAGCCTCTCTGGTGTCAAGTCTGATTTTGGAAAAAAAAAAAAAAAATCCAAAATCAGACAGAGTGTTGACACCAGAGAGGCTAAGACCGCATTGACTCAGTGCGGTATTCAGCCTCTCTGGTGTCAAGTCTGATTTTGGAAAAAAAAAAAAAAAAATCCAAAATCAGACAGAGTGTTGAGACCAGAGAGGCTAAGACCGCATTGACTCAGTGCGGTATTCAGCCTCTCTGGTGTCAAGTCTGATTTTGGAAAAAAAAAAAAAAAATCCAAAATCAGACAGAGTGTTGACACCAGAGAGGCTAAGACCGCATTGACTCAGTGCAGTATTCAGCCTCTCTGGTGTCAAGTCTGATTTTGGAAAAAAAAAAAAAAAAAATCCAAAATCAGACAGAGTGTTGAAACCAGAGAGGCTAAGACCGCATTGACTCAGTGCGGTATTCAGCCTCTCTGGTGTCAAGTCTGATTTTGGAAAAAAAAAAAAAAAATCCAAAATCAGACAGAGTGTTGACACCAGAGAGGCTAAGACCGCATTGACTCAGTGCGGTATTCAGCCTCTCTGGTGTCAAGTCTGATTTTGGAAAAAAAAAAAAAAAAATCCAAAATCAGACAGAGTGTTGAGACCAGAGAGGCTAAGACCGCATTGACTCAGTGCGGTATTCAGCCTCTCTGGTGTCTTGTCTGATTTTGGAAAAAAAAAAAAAAAATCCAAAATCAGACAGAGTGTTGACACCAGAGAGGCTAAGACCGCATTGACTCAGTGCGGTATTCAGCCTCTCTGGTGTCAAGTCTGATTTTGGAAAAAAAAAAAAAAAAAATGCAAAATCAGACAGAGTGTTGAGACCAGAGAGGCTAAGACCGCATTGACTCAGTGCGGTATTCAGCCTCTCTGGTGTCAAGTCTGATTTTGGAAAAAAAAAAAAAAAAATCCAAAATCAGACAGAGTGTTGAGACCAGAGAGGCTAAGACCGCATTGACTCAGTGCGGTATTCAGCCTCTCTGGTGTCAAGTCTGATTTTGGAAAAAAAAAAAAAAAAAATCCAAAATCAGACAGAGTGTTGAAACCAGAGAGGCTAAGAGCGCATTGACTCAGTGCGGTATTCAGCCTCTCTGGTGTCAAGTCTGATTTTGGAAAAAAAAAAAAAAAATCCAAAATCAGACAGAGTGTTGACACCAGAGAGGCTAAGACCGCATTGACTCAGTGCGGTATTCAGCCTCTCTGGTGTCTTGTCTGATTTTGGAAAAAAAAAAAAAAAATCCAAAATCAGACAGAGTGTTGACACCAGAGAGGCTAAGAGCGCATTGACTCAGTGCGGTATTCAGCCTCTCTGGTGTCAAGTCTGATTTTGGAAAAAAAAAAAAAAAAATCCAAAATCAGACAGAGTGTTGAGACCAGAGAGGCTAAGACCGCATTGACTCAGTGCGGTATTCAGCCTCTCTGGTGTCTTGTCTGATTTTGGAAAAAAAAAAAAAAAATCCAAAATCAGACAGAGTGTTGACACCAGAGAGGCTAAGACCGCATTGACTCAGTGCGGTATTCAGCCTCTCTGGTGTCAAGTCTGATTTTGGAAAAAAAAAAAAAAAAAATGCAAAATCAGACAGAGTGTTGAGACCAGAGAGGCTAAGACCGCATTGACTCAGTGCGGTATTCAGCCTCTCTGGTGTCAAGTCTGATTTTGGAAAAAAAAAAAAAAAATCCAAAATCAGACAGAGTGTTGACACCAGAGAGGCTAAGACCGCATTGACTCAGTGCGGTATTCAGCCTCTCTGGTGTCAAGTCTGATTTTGGAAAAAAAAAAAAAAAAATCCAAAATCAGACAGAGTGTTGAGACCAGAGAGGCTAAGACCGCATTGACTCAGTGCGGTATTCAGCCTCTCTGGTGTCAAGTCTGATTTTGGAAAAAAAAAAAAAAAAAATCCAAAATCAGACAGAGTGTTGAAACCAGAGAGGCTAAGAGCGCATTGACTCAGTGCGGTATTCAGCCTCTCTGGTGTCAAGTCTGATTTTGGAAAAAAAAAAAAAAAATCCAAAATCAGACAGAGTGTTGACACCAGAGAGGCTAAGACCGCATTGACTCAGTGCGGTATTCAGCCTCTCTGGTGTCTTGTCTGATTTTGGAAAAAAAAAAAAAAAATCCAAAATCAGACAGAGTGTTGACACCAGAGAGGCTAAGAGCGCATTGACTCAGTGCGGTATTCAGCCTCTCTGGTGTCAAGTCTGATTTTGGAAAAAAAAAAAAAAAAATCCAAAATCAGACAGAGTGTTGAGACCAGAGAGGCTAAGACCGCATTGACTCAGTGCGGTATTCAGCCTCTCTGGTGTCTTGTCTGATTTTGGAAAAAAAAAAAAAAAATCCAAAATCAGACAGAGTGTTGACACCAGAGAGGCTAAGACCGCATTGACTCAGTGCGGTATTCAGCCTCTCTGGTGTCAAGTCTGATTTTGGAAAAAAAAAAAAAAAAAATGCAAAATCAGACAGAGTGTTGAGACCAGAGAGGCTAAGACCGCATTGACTCAGTGCGGTATTCAGCCTCTCTGGTGTCAAGTCTGATTTTGGAAAAAAAAAAAAAAAAATCCAAAATCAGACAGAGTGTTGACACCAGAGAGGCTAAGACCGCATTGACTCAGTGCGGTATTCAGCCTCTCTGGTGTCAAGTCTGATTTTGGAAAAAAAAAAAAAAAAATCCAAAATCAGACAGAGTGTTGAGACCAGAGAGGCTAAGACCGCATTGACTCAGTGCGGTATTCAGCCTCTCTGGTGTCAAGTCTGATTTTGGAAAAAAAAAAAAAAAAATCCAAAATCAGACAGAGTGTTGAGACCAGAGAGGCTAAGACCGCATTGACTCAGTGCGGTATTCAGCCTCTCTGGTGTCAAGTCTGATTTTGGAAAAAAAAAAAAAAAAAATCCAAAATCAGACAGAGTGTTGAAACCAGAGAGGCTAAGAGCGCATTGACTCAGTGCGGTATTCAGCCTCTCTGGTGTCAAGTCTGATTTTGGAAAAAAAAAAAAAAAATCCAAAATCAGACAGAGTGTTGACACCAGAGAGGCTAAGACCGCATTGACTCAGTGCGGTATTCAGCCTCTCTGGTGTCAAGTCTGATTTTGGAAAAAAAAAAAAAAAATCCAAAATCAGACAGAGTGTTGACACCAGAGAGGCTAAGACCGCATTGACTCAGTGCGGTATTCAGCCTCTCTGGTGTCTTGTCTGATTTTGGAAAAAAAAAAAAAAAATCCAAAATCAGACAGAGTGTTGACACCAGAGAGGCTAAGAGCGCATTGACTCAGTGCGGTATTCAGCCTCTCTGGTGTCAAGTCTGATTTTGGAAAAAAAAAAAAAAAAATCCAAAATCAGACAGAGTGTTGAGACCAGAGAGGCTAAGACCGCATTGACTCAGTGCGGTATTCAGCCTCTCTGGTGTCTTGTCTGATTTTGGAAAAAAAAAAAAAAAATCCAAAATCAGACAGAGTGTTGACACCAGAGAGGCTAAGACCGCATTGACTCAGTGCGGTATTCAGCCTCTCTGGTGTCAAGTCTGATTTTGGAAAAAAAAAAAAAAAAAATGCAAAATCAGACAGAGTGTTGAGACCAGAGAGGCTAAGACCGCATTGACTCAGTGCGGTATTCAGCCTCTCTGGTGTCAAGTCTGATTTTGGAAAAAAAAAAAAAAAATCCAAAATCAGACAGAGTGTTGACACCAGAGAGGCTAAGACCGCATTGACTCAGTGCGGTATTCAGCCTCTCTGGTGTCAAGTCTGATTTTGGAAAAAAAAAAAAAAAAATCCAAAATCAGACAGAGTGTTGAGACCAGAGAGGCTAAGACCGCATTGACTCAGTGCGGTATTCAGCCTCTCTGGTGTCTTGTCTGATTTTGGAAAAAAAAAAAAAAAAATCCAAAATCAGACAGAGTGTTGACACCAGAGAGGCTAAGACCGCATTGACTCAGTGCGGTATTCAGCCTCTCTGGTGTCAAGTCTGATTTTGGAAAAAAAAAAAAAAAAAATCCAAAATCAGACAGAGTGTTGAAACCAGAGAGGCTAAGAGCGCATTGACTCAGTGCGGTATTCAGCCTCTCTGGTGTCAAGTCTGATTTTGGAAAAAAAAAAAAAAAATCCAAAATCAGACAGAGTGTTGACACCAGAGAGGCTAAGACCGCATTGACTCAGTGCGGTATTCAGCCTCTCTGGTGTCTTGTCTGATTTTGGAAAAAAAAAAAAAAATCCAAAATCAGACAGAGTGTTGACACCAGAGAGGCTAAGAGCGCATTGACTCAGTGCGGTATTCAGCCTCTCTGGTGTCAAGTCTGATTTTGGAAAAAAAAAAAAAAAAATCCAAAATCAGACAGAGTGTTGAGACCAGAGAGGCTAAGACCGCATTGACTCAGTGCGGTATTCAGCCTCTCTGGTGTCTTGTCTGATTTTGGAAAAAAAAAAAAAAAATCCAAAATCAGACAGAGTGTTGACACCAGAGAGGCTAAGACCGCATTGACTCAGTGCGGTATTCAGCCTCTCTGGTGTCAAGTCTGATTTTGGAAAAAAAAAAAAAAAAATGCAAAATCAGACAGAGTGTTGAGACCAGAGAGGCTAAGACCGCATTGACTCAGTGCGGTATTCAGCCTCTCTGGTGTCAAGTCTGATTTTGGAAAAAAAAAAAAAAAATCCAAAATCAGACAGAGTGTTGACACCAGAGAGGCTAAGACCGCATTGACTCAGTGCGGTATTCAGCCTCTCTGGTGTCAAGTCTGATTTTGGAAAAAAAAAAAAAAAAATCCAAAATCAGACAGAGTGTTGAGACCAGAGAGGCTAAGACCGCATTGACTCAGTGCGGTATTCAGCCTCTCTGGTGTCTTGTCTGATTTTGGAAAAAAAAAAAAAAAAATCCAAAATCAGACAGAGTGTTGACACCAGAGAGGCTAAGACCGCATTGACTCAGTGCGGTATTCAGCCTCTCTGGTGTCAAGTCTGATTTTGGAAAAAAAAAAAAAAAAAATCCAAAATCAGACAGAGTGTTGACACCAGAGAGGCTAAGACCGCATTGACTCAGTGCGGTATTCAGCCTCTCTGGTGTCAAGTCTGATTTTGGAAAAAAAAAAAAAAAAAATGCAAAATCAGACAGAGTGTTGAGACCAGAGAGGCTAAGACCGCATTGACTCAGTGCGGTATTCAGCCTCTCTGGTGTCAAGTCTGATTTTGGAAAAAAAAAAAAAAAAATCCAAAATCAGACAGAGTGTTGAGACCAGAGAGGCTAAGACCGCATTGACTCAGTGCGGTATTCAGCCTCTCTGGTGTCAAGTCTGATTTTGGAAAAAAAAAAAAAAAAAATCCAAAATCAGACAGAGTGTTGAAACCAGAGAGGCTAAGAGCGCATTGACTCAGTGCGGTATTCAGCCTCTCTGGTGTCAAGTCTGATTTTGGAAAAAAAAAAAAAAAATCCAAAATCAGACAGAGTGTTGACACCAGAGAGGCTAAGACCGCATTGACTCAGTGCGGTATTCAGCCTCTCTGGTGTCAAGTCTGATTTTGGAAAAAAAAAAAAAAATCCAAAATCAGACAGAGTGTTGACACCAGAGAGGCTAAGACCGCATTGACTCAGTGCGGTATTCAGCCTCTCTGGTGTCAAGTCTGATTTTGGAAAAAAAAAAAAAAAAATCCAAAATCAGACAGAGTGTTGAGACCAGAGAGGCTAAGACCGCATTGACTCAGTGCGGTATTCAGCCTCTCTGGTGTCTTGTCTGATTTTGGAAAAAAAAAAAAAAAATCCAAAATCAGACAGAGTGTTGACACCAGAGAGGCTAAGACCGCATTGACTCAGTGCGGTATTCAGCCTCTCTGGTGTCAAGTCTGATTTTGGAAAAAAAAAAAAAAAAAATGCAAAATCAGACAGAGTGTTGAGACCAGAGAGGCTAAGACCGCATTGACTCAGTGCGGTATTCAGCCTCTCTGGTGTCAAGTCTGATTTTGGAAAAAAAAAAAAAAAATCCAAAATCAGACAGAGTGTTGAGACCAGAGAGGCTAAGACCGCATTGACTCAGTGCGGTATTCAGCCTCTCTGGTGTCAAGTCTGATTTTGGAAAAAAAAAAAAAAAAAATCCAAAATCAGACAGAGTGTTGAAACCAGAGAGGCTAAGAGCGCATTGACTCAGTGCGGTATTCAGCCTCTCTGGTGTCAAGTCTGATTTTGGAAAAAAAAAAAAAAAATCCAAAATCAGACAGAGTGTTGACACCAGAGAGGCTAAGACCGCATTGACTCAGTGCGGTATTCAGCCTCTCTGGTGTCTTTCTTGTCTGATTTTGGAAAAAAAAAAAAAAAATCCAAAATCAGACAGAGTGTTGACACCAGAGAGGCTAAGAGCGCATTGACTCAGTGCGGTATTCAGCCTCTCTGGTGTCAAGTCTGATTTTGGAAAAAAAAAAAAAAAAATCCAAAATCAGACAGAGTGTTGAGACCAGAGAGGCTAAGACCGCATTGACTCAGTGCGGTATTCAGCCTCTCTGGTGTCTTGTCTGATTTTGGAAAAAAAAAAAAAAAATCCAAAATCAGACAGAGTGTTGACACCAGAGAGGCTAAGACCGCATTGACTCAGTGCGGTATTCAGCCTCTCTGGTGTCAAGTCTGATTTTGGAAAAAAAAAAAAAAAAAATGCAAAATCAGACAGAGTGTTGAGACCAGAGAGGCTAAGACCGCATTGACTCAGTGCGGTATTCAGCCTCTCTGGTGTCAAGTCTGATTTTGGAAAAAAAAAAAAAAAATCCAAAATCAGACAGAGTGTTGACACCAGAGAGGCTAAGACCGCATTGACTCAGTGCGGTATTCAGCCTCTCTGGTGTCAAGTCTGATTTTGGAAAAAAAAAAAAAAAAATCCAAAATCAGACAGAGTGTTGAGACCAGAGAGGCTAAGACCGCATTGACTCAGTGCGGTATTCAGCCTCTCTGGTGTCAAGTCTGATTTTGGAAAAAAAAAAAAAAAATCCAAAATCAGACAGAGTGTTGACACCAGAGAGGCTAAGACCGCATTGACTCAGTGCAGTATTCAGCCTCTCTGGTGTCAAGTCTGATTTTGGAAAAAAAAAAAAAAAAAATCCAAAATCAGACAGAGTGTTGAAACCAGAGAGGCTAAGACCGCATTGACTCAGTGCGGTATTCAGCCTCTCTGGTGTCAAGTCTGATTTTGGAAAAAAAAAAAAAAAATCCAAAATCAGACAGAGTGTTGACACCAGAGAGGCTAAGACCGCATTGACTCAGTGCGGTATTCAGCCTCTCTGGTGTCAAGTCTGATTTTGGAAAAAAAAAAAAAAAAATCCAAAATCAGACAGAGTGTTGAGACCAGAGAGGCTAAGACCGCATTGACTCAGTGCGGTATTCAGCCTCTCTGGTGTCTTGTCTGATTTTGGAAAAAAAAAAAAAAAATCCAAAATCAGACAGAGTGTTGACACCAGAGAGGCTAAGACCGCATTGACTCAGTGCGGTATTCAGCCTCTCTGGTGTCAAGTCTGATTTTGGAAAAAAAAAAAAAAAAAATGCAAAATCAGACAGAGTGTTGAGACCAGAGAGGCTAAGACCGCATTGACTCAGTGCGGTATTCAGCCTCTCTGGTGTCAAGTCTGATTTTGGAAAAAAAAAAAAAAAAATCCAAAATCAGACAGAGTGTTGAGACCAGAGAGGCTAAGACCGCATTGACTCAGTGCGGTATTCAGCCTCTCTGGTGTCAAGTCTGATTTTGGAAAAAAAAAAAAAAAAAATCCAAAATCAGACAGAGTGTTGAAACCAGAGAGGCTAAGAGCGCATTGACTCAGTGCGGTATTCAGCCTCTCTGGTGTCAAGTCTGATTTTGGAAAAAAAAAAAAAAAATCCAAAATCAGACAGAGTGTTGACACCAGAGAGGCTAAGACCGCATTGACTCAGTGCGGTATTCAGCCTCTCTGGTGTCTTGTCTGATTTTGGAAAAAAAAAAAAAAAATCCAAAATCAGACAGAGTGTTGACACCAGAGAGGCTAAGAGCGCATTGACTCAGTGCGGTATTCAGCCTCTCTGGTGTCAAGTCTGATTTTGGAAAAAAAAAAAAAAAAATCCAAAATCAGACAGAGTGTTGAGACCAGAGAGGCTAAGACCGCATTGACTCAGTGCGGTATTCAGCCTCTCTGGTGTCTTGTCTGATTTTGGAAAAAAAAAAAAAAAATCCAAAATCAGACAGAGTGTTGACACCAGAGAGGCTAAGACCGCATTGACTCAGTGCGGTATTCAGCCTCTCTGGTGTCAAGTCTGATTTTGGAAAAAAAAAAAAAAAAAATGCAAAATCAGACAGAGTGTTGAGACCAGAGAGGCTAAGACCGCATTGACTCAGTGCGGTATTCAGCCTCTCTGGTGTCAAGTCTGATTTTGGAAAAAAAAAAAAAAAATCCAAAATCAGACAGAGTGTTGACACCAGAGAGGCTAAGACCGCATTGACTCAGTGCGGTATTCAGCCTCTCTGGTGTCAAGTCTGATTTTGGAAAAAAAAAAAAAAAAATCCAAAATCAGACAGAGTGTTGAGACCAGAGAGGCTAAGACCGCATTGACTCAGTGCGGTATTCAGCCTCTCTGGTGTCAAGTCTGATTTTGGAAAAAAAAAAAAAAAAAATCCAAAATCAGACAGAGTGTTGAAACCAGAGAGGCTAAGAGCGCATTGACTCAGTGCGGTATTCAGCCTCTCTGGTGTCAAGTCTGATTTTGGAAAAAAAAAAAAAAAATCCAAAATCAGACAGAGTGTTGACACCAGAGAGGCTAAGACCGCATTGACTCAGTGCGGTATTCAGCCTCTCTGGTGTCTTGTCTGATTTTGGAAAAAAAAAAAAAAAATCCAAAATCAGACAGAGTGTTGACACCAGAGAGGCTAAGAGCGCATTGACTCAGTGCGGTATTCAGCCTCTCTGGTGTCAAGTCTGATTTTGGAAAAAAAAAAAAAAAAATCCAAAATCAGACAGAGTGTTGAGACCAGAGAGGCTAAGACCGCATTGACTCAGTGCGGTATTCAGCCTCTCTGGTGTCTTGTCTGATTTTGGAAAAAAAAAAAAAAAATCCAAAATCAGACAGAGTGTTGACACCAGAGAGGCTAAGACCGCATTGACTCAGTGCGGTATTCAGCCTCTCTGGTGTCAAGTCTGATTTTGGAAAAAAAAAAAAAAAAAATGCAAAATCAGACAGAGTGTTGAGACCAGAGAGGCTAAGACCGCATTGACTCAGTGCGGTATTCAGCCTCTCTGGTGTCAAGTCTGATTTTGGAAAAAAAAAAAAAAAATCCAAAATCAGACAGAGTGTTGACACCAGAGAGGCTAAGACCGCATTGACTCAGTGCGGTATTCAGCCTCTCTGGTGTCAAGTCTGATTTTGGAAAAAAAAAAAAAAAAATCCAAAATCAGACAGAGTGTTGAGACCAGAGAGGCTAAGACCGCATTGACTCAGTGCGGTATTCAGCCTCTCTGGTGTCTTGTCTGATTTTGGAAAAAAAAAAAAAAAATCCAAAATCAGACAGAGTGTTGACACCAGAGAGGCTAAGACCGCATTGACTCAGTGCGGTATTCAGCCTCTCTGGTGTCAAGTCTGATTTTGGAAAAAAAAAAAAAAAAAATCCAAAATCAGACAGAGTGTTGAAACCAGAGAGGCTAAGAGCGCATTGACTCAGTGCGGTATTCAGCCTCTCTGGTGTCAAGTCTGATTTTGGAAAAAAAAAAAAAAAATCCAAAATCAGACAGAGTGTTGACACCAGAGAGGCTAAGACCGCATTGACTCAGTGCGGTATTCAGCCTCTCTGGTGTCTTGTCTGATTTTGGAAAAAAAAAAAAAAAAAATCCAAAATCAGACAGAGTGTTGACACCAGAGAGGCTAAGAGCGCATTGACTCAGTGCGGTATTCAGCCTCTCTGGTGTCAAGTCTGATTTTGGAAAAAAAAAAAAAAAAATCCAAAATCAGACAGAGTGTTGAGACCAGAGAGGCTAAGACCGCATTGACTCAGTGCGGTATTCAGCCTCTCTGGTGTCTTGTCTGATTTTGGAAAAAAAAAAAAAAAATCCAAAATCAGACAGAGTGTTGACACCAGAGAGGCTAAGACCGCATTGACTCAGTGCGGTATTCAGCCTCTCTGGTGTCAAGTCTGATTTTGGAAAAAAAAAAAAAAAAAATGCAAAATCAGACAGAGTGTTGAGACCAGAGAGGCTAAGACCGCATTGACTCAGTGCGGTATTCAGCCTCTCTGGTGTCAAGTCTGATTTTGGAAAAAAAAAAAAAAAATCCAAAATCAGACAGAGTGTTGACACCAGAGAGGCTAAGACCGCATTGACTCAGTGCGGTATTCAGCCTCTCTGGTGTCTTGTCTGATTTTGGAAAAAAAAAAAAAAAAATCCAAAATCAGACAGAGTGTTGACACCAGAGAGGCTAAGACCGCATTGACTCAGTGCGGTATTCAGCCTCTCTGGTGTCAAGTCTGATTTTGGAAAAAAAAAAAAAAAAAATGCAAAATCAGACAGAGTGTTGAGACCAGAGAGGCTAAGACCGCATTGACTCAGTGCGGTATTCAGCCTCTCTGGTGTCAAGTCTGATTTTGGAAAAAAAAAAAAAAAAATCCAAAATCAGACAGAGTGTTGAGACCAGAGAGGCTAAGACCGCATTGACTCAGTGCGGTATTCAGCCTCTCTGGTGTCAAGTCTGATTTTGGAAAAAAAAAAAAAAAAAATCCAAAATCAGACAGAGTGTTGAAACCAGAGAGGCTAAGAGCGCATTGACTCAGTGCGGTATTCAGCCTCTCTGGTGTCAAGTCTGATTTTGGAAAAAAAAAAAAAAATCCAAAATCAGACAGAGTGTTGACACCAGAGAGGCTAAGACCGCATTGACTCAGTGCGGTATTCAGCCTCTCTGGTGTCTTGTCTGATTTTGGAAAAAAAAAAAAAAAATCCAAAATCAGACAGAGTGTTGACACCAGAGAGGCTAAGAGCGCATTGACTCAGTGCGGTATTCAGCCTCTCTGGTGTCAAGTCTGATTTTGGAAAAAAAAAAAAAAAAATCCAAAATCAGACAGAGTGTTGAGACCAGAGAGGCTAAGACCGCATTGACTCAGTGCGGTATTCAGCCTCTCTGGTGTCTTGTCTGATTTTGGAAAAAAAAAAAAAAAATCCAAAATCAGACAGAGTGTTGACACCAGAGAGGCTAAGACCGCATTGACTCAGTGCGGTATTCAGCCTCTCTGGTGTCAAGTCTGATTTTGGAAAAAAAAAAAAAAAAAATGCAAAATCAGACAGAGTGTTGAGACCAGAGAGGCTAAGACCGCATTGACTCAGTGCGGTATTCAGCCTCTCTGGTGTCAAGTCTGATTTTGGAAAAAAAAAAAAAAAATCCAAAATCAGACAGAGTGTTGACACCAGAGAGGCTAAGACCGCATTGACTCAGTGCGGTATTCAGCCTCTCTGGTGTCAAGTCTGATTTTGGAAAAAAAAAAAAAAAATCCAAAATCAGACAGAGTGTTGAGACCAGAGAGGCTAAGACCGCATTGACTCAGTGCGGTATTCAGCCTCTCTGGTGTCAAGTCTGATTTTGGAAAAAAAAAAAAAAAAATCCAAAATCAGACAGAGTGTTGAAACCAGAGAGGCTAAGAGCGCATTGACTCAGTGCGGTATTCAGCCTCTCTGGTGTCAAGTCTGATTTTGGAAAAAAAAAAAAAAAATCCAAAATCAGACAGAGTGTTGACACCAGAGAGGCTAAGACCGCATTGACTCAGTGCGGTATTCAGCCTCTCTGGTGTCTTGTCTGATTTTGGAAAAAAAAAAAAAAAATCCAAAATCAGACAGAGTGTTGACACCAGAGAGGCTAAGAGCGCATTGACTCAGTGCGGTATTCAGCCTCTCTGGTGTCAAGTCTGATTTTGGAAAAAAAAAAAAAAAAATCCAAAATCAGACAGAGTGTTGAGACCAGAGAGGCTAAGACCGCATTGACTCAGTGCGGTATTCAGCCTCTCTGGTGTCTTGTCTGATTTTGGAAAAAAAAAAAAAAAATCCAAAATCAGACAGAGTGTTGACACCAGAGAGGCTAAGACCGCATTGACTCAGTGCGGTATTCAGCCTCTCTGGTGTCAAGTCTGATTTTGGAAAAAAAAAAAAAAAAAAATGCAAAATCAGACAGAGTGTTGAGACCAGAGAGGCTAAGACCGCATTGACTCAGTGCGGTATTCAGCCTCTCTGGTGTCAAGTCTGATTTTGGAAAAAAAAAAAAAAAAATCCAAAATCAGACAGAGTGTTGACACCAGAGAGGCTAAGACCGCATTGACTCAGTGCGGTATTCAGCCTCTCTGGTGTCAAGTCTGATTTTGGAAAAAAAAAAAAAAAAATCCAAAATCAGACAGAGTGTTGAGACCAGAGAGGCTAAGACCGCATTGACTCAGTGCGGTATTCAGCCTCTCTGGTGTCAAGTCTGATTTTGGAAAAAAAAAAAAAAAAAATGCAAAATCAGACAGAGTGTTGAGA
>NW_028150406.1:15000-18154 GCF_964638095.1 Poromitra crassiceps | reverse complement strand
GTACGCTTTTGTTCACCTTCTTATTTTGGCTTTTCTTTTGCTTTGTAAGTCTGTTTTGATAAGTGCTTTATAAACAAAGCTTACGATTATCATTCGCTAGTGTGAGGAGGCAGAACTGCACAGCTGCAACTTTAAGACTCCGCACACCACCCCGCCGTCAGCCGCTGAATGGTCTTTTCCAGCTCCTCACAGCTTATCACAGCACAATTTGTAACATGCCATACATTTTTTTAACCGGTGTGTCTCGCTGGAGAAATCAAATGTCAGTAGCCTAGTAGCCTACCTCTGTCAGCGGCTAAATTCATGAGCATCCTCGCTCTTTTTGGACCATGCCCGCGGTGGGGACCAGCAGTAGCTTGACGATTGGAGCTTTGGCGTCGCCGCTGGTTTGCGCTGAAGAAGCCTGGTAGATTGTCCGCTGGATGGTTTGGCTTGCAGAGAGACACTGCAGTTGTCATTGATCCGCTCACTGCGAGAGCCCCCCGTTGTAACGGGACAAATTGTGAGTATGCACGCTGTTGCCGAATGACCTACATTGCCCTATTCCTGCGCTCAAGGTGATTTTCTACAGTGCCCGCGCTTCACATCCTCAACTCTGAACTGATGTGTAATATTGCAGGAGTGGGAGGGTCTTGCGTGGATGGATGGATGCATGCTATATGAGTGCATATGAAATGAATATAATATAGGCTATATTTAGAATAACCCAGACATTTTTCTGTTCCATTGACATTGCGAGGGGCTGCAGAAAAATTCGGCCGGGCTGTCACATGCAGCGGAGGGGAACCGAACAGGAGAGAGGGGTTAAAGGGGGCGGGATGCATGAGAGGCTGCATGATGTAATGCACTTGAGACAATAGCCAAGGATTCTCCCCAATTATCATTTCAGAGGGAGGGAGGGAGGGGGGCTACGGTGCGGCGACGACGCGCTCAGCGCCGCATTCAGGCCGCCTCGGCGTGTGTCTGCTGCGGGTAATGACAGAGAGGAGAGAGAGGAGCTGTCATGAGAGGAACAGCTGCCCCTCCTATAAACAACATTATCACACCTATTACACAGATACAGCGAGGAGGAGGAAGAGGAGAGAGAGCATCAAACCTGCTGGTGCGCGCTATCTCTCTCTCTCTCTCTCTCTCTCTCTCTCTCTCTCTCTCTCTCTCTCTCTCCCTCTCTCTTTCCATCTATCTATAGCCTATCTATAATAACTATGAATGAAACCACACATGCACGCACGCAGGTGCCTACTTGGGTGCTAGGAGGGTAATTGCTGCAGGCTCTTTTTTGTGTAAGCTGCAAGCAGCTCCTCTGGTAAACCAGTGAAGGAATAGTATTCATCTTTGCATACAGATGCATTACATCAGTAGGCTCTGTGTTGCTAAAGTTGTGGCACAACTGTGGAGACAGCTATTTGCAGGTGTTGCACTGTCCAGGGACTTCGTGTAACATGGCTATGCAAAGGCAGAATGCTTCATTTAACGCTTTTACATGTAAAAGAGGGTGACTTTCCAGCGATGCACCTCAATCGTGCTGCCTAATACAGTATGTATGTGGTGTGCAGACCAGGGCTTTATTGCCTCGGGGTGTCATGCAGAGGGGGTGGCTACCTGTGGCGGCTTTTATGTGTGTGTAAAACAATGGTTAAAGGTCTGCTTTTACAGCCCACTTGTCATTATTGCCAAACAGTCAATGTTGAGGAAGGTAAAACACCGCAGTCGGCCATTGAAACGTTGGCGTCGGCGACGACCGGCACGGTGCAAATCAGATACGACCCAGCCTTTTATTTCTTATTTATTTATTTACTTCTCACCCTAATCTGTGTTCTTATTCAATCTCTATCGATTGATGGTTTGCGTGACCTTGCTGCTGGGCGATTGTGGGCAATGTTAAAGACTACACACGGTCAACGAACACACGTGCCCCCCCCCCCCCCACACACACACACACACATGCAAAAGACACAGACCACCCCCTTCCTTACCAGATGCTCACACACAGGTGGAGGTACTGCCACCCGCGCTCAAAGACAAATTGACCCAGACACACACAAGCATGTATCCATGCACACACACACACACACACACACACACACACACACACACACACACACACACACACACTGAAGCACGGCCTCCTTAATGGCAGCCGGCTGGGTGTAACTCTACACCCATGCCATCCTCTCCTTCCCCTCTCTATCTCATTCACTCCATGCCGCCCAGTCCACCGTCATTCACCCGTTGGGGGCGGGAGCGACGGAAGAATGAATGAAAACGGTGCCCTACCGTTTAATAGATCACAAATGCATTCAGCACCGTTCCTTTACTGACTCATTTCGTCTGATCTTGATTTACATTCTGTTATACGCAGGCTCATTAGGGCGCCGTGACTAATTGAATATGCCAGGAAACAGAGCAACAGTTGTGGTTGGGTTTTGACTCCGTGAGGGTGACCGTGTGGCAGATGACATCCAATTGACCAAACATTTTGACGCTTCTAATATCCTGTAGTGTTTCACTGTGTTGCACCTATCATGGTTCCCACCCAAACCATGCCAGTTAGCATCAACATTGCATCTCCAACAAGCTGGGCTGCTGCCTGCATAAGCCCTGAATGTCACAGGATCCCAGGTCTTGGATCAGCTTGCTGTGGCCTGCCTGCCTTGCAGTGTTGGAGAAGAGCTCCCGATTTGCTTTCCATCCGCCCGGTAGAATCACACTCCAGCAGTGTGATCCGCCCGGTAGAATCACACTCCGGCAGTGTGTTCCCAGCGCTGGAGTGTGATGGCAGCAATTAGATTGGACAGAGTTGAATTGCTGTTTCCTTGGCAGGCCATCCCCCAGTTGTCTGAAGTCTATCTGGTGCAGGGAACCATATGAATGGGATTACTCCACACTATGAGTGTACCATTGCAATCTGGCCCCATCCTCATTCACAAAAGCACCACGTCACTCCTCTCCCACCTGTCTGCATGCTAAGGATGCCACCCCCCCCCCCCCCCCCCCACCCCCCTCCATTAGCCTTGGAGCTTCAAAGCGGTGGGCGGATGCACTTTGCGCTCAGATGCACGCCAAGAAATCAAATGCAGACATTATTTACAAGTGGAATTTCCCAGCAGACAGCTTCCCTGGTGACTGCAAAGCAAGGTGTGTCATCAGTTCA
>NW_028150406.1:0-10000 GCF_964638095.1 Poromitra crassiceps | reverse complement strand
GATGCACTCTGCTTCCACACAACTTTCACCCTGAAACTCTTTGATGCACTCTGCTTCCACACAACTTTCACCCTGAAACTCTTTGATGCACTCTGCTTCCACACAACTTTCACCCTGAAACTCTTTGATGCACTCTGCTTCCACACAACTTTCACCCTGAAACTCTTTGATAAAAGACATATATTGCCGATGAAGCTTGCATTCCCTGGGTCCATTTTGTTGTTTGATGTGTTTTCCTAATTCCTGTGGCTGTGGGTAACTGGCCAAGCGTCGACGATGTGTCGTCACGTGAAGAGATTTCCAACAGAGCTATAATGGAGTTTGATGGAGTAAAATGTTTCAGTGATCAAAAAACGGACACTACACGTCAGGTTTTCATGTCAACAATCATACAGGGAGAACTGGTGGGAGTAGCGTGATCCTCCCACGTGCTACGTCCTGCCGGTGAAGCTCCCCGCTGTCAGGTGAAAAGAAGCGGCTGGTGACTGCACATGTATCGTGGAAAGCAGGTGCTAGTCTACGTCTCTCCTCAGATCGGCAGGGGGCGGTGGAGCAGCGACCGGGTGGAGTGGCCGGGTATTGGCCAAGTACAATTGGGGAGAAAATAGGAGAGAAATCATGAAATAATAATAATTAAAAAAAAATCATACAGGGAGTAATCCATCATAGAAAAAGCAGAGAGAGACCAAATTCTCCAATGACAGCAGCCTCAATATACCAGAATTCAATGCAGCTGCAAGACATGTGCTTCAAGTAACGGATGGAAATCTGTCCCTCTGATATCACTATCACTATTGCAGAAAAAAACTCACAACTGAATGCAACAAGTTAAGGCATAATTCTCTGCGGGGTGTTGAAAGTCATTCTGGGAAATGTAGGCAATCAATAACTGAAGCAGACAAGGCCGTTTGAGGGAAAGTGGGTACAACAAAAAAGTAAATTACAAACAGTTAATCACAAAACGACTTCTGGAATGCACTGCACAGACTGTATAACAGTGTAAGAATAACCAAGGGTGGATTTCCGCCTGTCACTATCAACACAAACCACAATATTCAGCATACTAATCCCATTGGCCTAAAGCTCGTTATCATCATGCACTACCTAAAGGTCGTTTTCCTCATGCACTACCTGATTCTAGATTTTCTTGCAGCCCGCACCTTTTTAATGAGCATCTTCTCCGCAAGCACAGCTAACATGTATTGAGCCAGGGTCAGGAGGAATTAAATCGCTGCTGGCCACTTAAAACGCAACGCCGGTGCCTCGATCTGTCTGCCTGCTGTCCCAGTGAACGCTTTGGCATGTGCGGCGTGTCCAGCCAGGCAGCACGCGGGCTCAGTCTCTCAGGTCTAAACGGCAGCGCATGGTGGCTGAATGGTGAGCTGGTGAGAGTCTGGCCGGATGCCTGGAGCAGATATGGGAGACCCCAGACTCCTGCCAGAGAGCACGCTGGGAGACAGACCTGCCATTATAACCCGTTGGAGAGGGGACCCATGGGGTATTTAGGTCCCACTGAACAGATTTGTTATAGTGACACTTATGTTTGACTGTAAAGATTCATTGTGAATGAGCATTCATTGTCTTTATGTTTAGGATTTGACCGTTAAGGCATTTGAATGGGGACGTTTTTGCCTTGTAGGCTCAGCAAATTTCCCTGACCAATATTCAGAATTTAGTTTTATTGGGAGAATGATGCTTTGATGCTTTTAGTGTAGTTTTGGATACATTTTGATCAAAGGTTGTGGTCTATAATCATAATAATCTATAATCTATAATAATTATTATAATTATAGTCTATAATAATTTTCAAGGGTTTTTGTTGCAGAGGATGCAAGGGGGCGGGGCCTGTCATATATGAGCAATGTTGGATGAATCATAATGTTATAAAATCCCTGCTTAATCTAGTCTTCAGTTCTGGGCGTCCGAGTAGTGTAGCGTTAGATTCCCTACTTACCAAGACAAGAGTCGCAGGTTCATATCCCCGTGTTACCTCCGGCTTGGTCGGGCATCCATACAGGCACGATTGGCTGTGTCTGTGGGTGGGAAGCCGGATTGGGCGTATGTGTCCTGGTCGCTGCATTAGCACCTCCTCTGCTCGGTCGGGGCGCCTGGTCGGAGTGGAAGGGAACTGGTGGGATTAGCGTGATCCTCCCACGTACTACATCCTACTGGTGAAGCTCCGCCTGTCAGGTGAAAAGAAGTGGCTGGCTACTGCGCATGTGTCGGAGGAACCATGGTGCTACTCTCGGCTCTGTATATGTATATTTATACAACAGTTAGTTCCGGCACGAGGTCGTGCTGTTGTTGTCTAATATCGGCACTGCTGTGATTATGACCGAATCACAGCAGTGCCGATATTAGCCAACAACCGCACTCCCTCTCGTGTGATATTGCTTAAGTATATGATGTATATGTATATATAGCTGTCACCCAGGAGAGAAGCACTGCTGTGCACGGGGTTCTTCAGTTTTTGGACACCATACAGTATCTTGTTTATTGTTGATTTCCTATAATATAATTGCCACTTCACAGATTTACATACAGGTATGACAAAAATAGGTTTCAGAATATTAATATGCATGTAAACACACTCGTGACTTCTTGCTTATGAAGTGTGTTGACACAGACTTTGTTTGAGCCTCTGAACCATCAGATCAAAAAGGCTGTACCCCTGAGCCTCTGTGAAGCCCTGTCGCGTAGGAATAGCAGGACCATGGCTTGGGATATCCACTATAGCATAGATATGGTATATTATGCAACCAGATCTGGACTGGCCCATTAAACAGCATGAGCGTGAAATGTGGGGCAGGACGTCCAGCCTCCCAAGACGTCGCTGCAGCTTTGAAACGCCGGGGTGATGCTGAGCCCTGCTCCAAGTGTGTCAGGCCCGCTCACACACACACACACACACACACACACACACACACACACACACACACACACACACACACACACACACACACACACACACACACACACACACACACACACAAACACACACACACACAAACACACACACACACACACAGCCATGTCTGGGGTGATGCTGAGCCCTGCTCCAAGTGTGTCAGGCCCGGTCACATACACACTGCCGTAGAGAGCCAACGTGAACATCACTTCCTGCTTCACCAGTGTACCAGAGATTTTCAGCCGTCATTTATTTTCCCATAGACATTTCGTAAAATGCTTATAAAATAATTTTACTTCTTCAAACCAAACGGTTCAGATATATTTAGAAACAGGAGAGACCACAGAACATTTCACTCCCACCAAAACGTAAAAAAAAAAAAAAAAATTTTTTAAAGAAAATATTTTTTCTGTGTTGTTTTTTAGTTTTGGTCAAAGTGAAATGTTCTATGGTCTCTCCTGATTCTAAATATATATATATATATATATATATATATATATATATACACCAAAAAATACACCAAAAAACACCAAATATAACACCATATACTGTATATATAAATATATATACTGTATATACACCAAAAAATACACCAAAAAACATCAACACGGTGATATATAAATATATAACCGTTTGGTTTGACCAAGTAAAACTATTTTCTATAAGCTTTTTACAAAATGTCTATGGGAAAATAAATGGCGGATAAAGATCTCTGGTACAGTGCTGAAGCAGGAAGTGACCTTCACTTTGGGTCTCTATACAACTGGAGCTTATAGTGGATATTTGCACAGAGGCACCGTGTTTCAACCTCTGGTCTTCGTCAGGCTGTAGGGCCCTACAGCCTGACGAAGACCAGAGGTTGAAACGCTTTGCGTCTCTTGTCCCCTTGTCCTTCTCTGAAGATGTACTTTGTATTAACTGATTAAGTATACCTGTACATTACTTCTTTATTAAATGCTTGCTATAGGCCTACATGTCAGGATCTTTGACGGCATATCTTAACCCTTAACCCAAATCTTAACCATAAACTCACACACACACACACACACACACACACACACACACACACACACACACATACAGCCATGTCCTTGTGACGCAACTTTAGCAGGCTTTAGGGAGGTCAGAGGGGCCAGGGCATGCGAGCCCCTTGGCCCCTCTCTCACTAACGCTCTCTTGGATCGTGTCACAACACATCAGCAGGCCTTTGGGTCTCACGCAGCAAACACCAATCAGCTCCATGCAAAGACATTTCAATACCAAGAGGAAAGTCTGAAAGCCAGATTTGCTTTTGTAGTCAAGATTAAGCCCACCCCATATCTGCAGTGGAAGCTTAAAGTAAGTGTTAGATGTTACTCTAAAGTGGACTAATCACAGATGATTTTGATGATGAACTCAATATTGAGTTGCCCTCCACAGTTCTTCCTGGGTTCCACCCAATGTATGTGTGGCCCACCGTGAAAGAAATATGTTGGTAGAGTAAATTAATGAGTAAAAAACCTCATCCTTAGCTTAGAAAATGTAGAACAATATTCTTCCATTGTCATATATGACCCAAGTAGATCTGACCAGATTTGTCACATACTGTATTAGTGCTGGCTCTTACTTTTGAATGGATTTTAATTAGCTTCTTTTGTATATATCAAATTTGCCTTTTTTTTCATAACCTTTTTATTCTGCTTCCACTTTGCCTAAAATAATACTTCAAATTTAGGTTCTTGTGTACATTTTAATTTGGATTGCTCTTATGTTTTCTTTTTTGTTCTTTTTTCTTTTTCTATTATTGTTTTGTTTCCTTTCCTTTGTGTGTAATTGTATTGTATGTAGGTATGTCCACGTATGTCCTGTTTGTTTTGGGGACTACGGATGGAAATTAGCCTCGTGCCATGTGCCATGTGCCATGTGCAACGTGTTCGAGCCTCGTGCTCGAGTCTCGTGCTAAATCCGGCAATTTTTACACTCTGATTATGTTCTTTGTGTCCATTAATTTTGCACTGTCCCGTCTAAATAAACAAATCAAATGTCAAAAAAATGTCAAATGTCCTTTCTCTTGTTTATGTTATATTGCATTCTGTGTGAATTATTGTTATTATTGGTTTTCTGAGTATAAGCCCAGATAGGGTTTCATGTCTCTGCCTGAATCATCTCTCTACCATGTCTCTACCTATTTTTGTTTTTAAAAATGTGCAAAAACAAACAAACAAAAAACGCTGAACTGTCTCCTCTCTGGTGTTCCTGGTCCCTGGCAGAGCAAAGATGATGTGCGAGGTGATGCCCACCATCAGCGAGGACACAGCGCTGAATCAGCGCGGCTCACAGAGCAGCTCCTCGGACCCCGACTCGCACTTCGAGCAGCTGATGGTCAACATGCTGGACGAGAGGGACCGCCTGCTGGACACACTGCGGGAGACGCAGGAGAGCCTGGGCCTGGCTCAGCAGCACCTCCAGGACGTCATCTACGACCGCGACTCATTGCAACGCCAGCTTAGCTCTGCCCTGCCGCAGGTAACCCACGGCTTTGACTTCTTCCAGTGCCATTTGATCAGATTTGGTCGTTGAGATTTGGGGTTCAGTTGTTGCGTTTTCCATCTTTTGCAGAGTTTGGGTAAAATAGAACGAAGAAACGGGTGGAAACCGACCTTTGTATTGTTCAAACCTGATCCCAATGTTAAAAGGGGCGTGGTATTCTTTAAAATGATACTTATAAATACTTTCTTCTGCTTCTAGTCCTGTGGCCTATGGAATAATTTGAATTAACCCACTTAGATCTCTTCATTTTGGTGTCTGGCACAGATCTTCTGCACGCGCTGCTATGATGAGCCTTTCTCTTCATTTCTCTCCTCCACCTCATACTTTAGCCGGGGGCTCTTCTCCTCCTCAGGAGTTACACAGTGGACATAATATACAGGTACCGTTGAGAATACAAGACAAGAAAAGGGGAAACCCAACTGCTGCAAAACACACACAAAAAAACGCTGCTCCATTCAAAACCCTATTCACCCTCTGCTGTTTTTCAAATAGCCATCGTTCATTTTCCCACACGCTTTCTGCTATCAGCAATGCAGCATGTTGAATAGGACGGAGCAAAGAAATGAAACCCTACTTCTATTACCACACATTTGAATGCATGGTCAGAGGACTTATTGCAGCAGGAATGTCATACTGTATAAATTTCCCATTCTTGTGTGGAATAGGGAATTTTGATATCTTTCCCCCCTTCATGTGTAACAATTCCCACCACTTCATTCCCAGAGAAAGCACAAACACGCCTGCCAAAGTGAAATAACATTTCCATTATCAGACAGTTCTGCTGATGTCCACCGGCGGCAGAGCTCTGCGGTGACGCTGTGGTGATGTATTGGTTGTCATTGTGTAATGACAGAGCTGACATCGTATTCTGGTGCTCTCTTCCCGGCGCCCGGCTTAAATGAGATGTCACTCCGGCGATCGGGATCCTCCCGGCGACGTCCGAGCACAAACGATTGCATTAATTAATGTGACGCCGTCTTATTGGCCCGTGTGATATCAACATCACTCTAATGGTTTGTGAAGTAGTTTGTTAGACCTTTGTAATTACACACAGGCATTTAGCCAAGGGAAAAGTGCCCCGGGTGGCTCTGTTTAATATGCAACAGATAAGAAGCGCATGCTCCGTTTCTGCTTTTTGGACAAGCCGAGAATGAGCTAATTCCACTAAAGCAGCCATCACCTTTGTTCTGGGTGTTATGAATGTCTCTTCTGTTGATTCGGCTGTAATGATTTTACTGCAATTGGCACTTCTTTCATAGCCAGCCTTTATTACAAATGTGATTTTGCAACAGTTTAAGAAGAGCAACAGTCAGGAACCATGCTCACGTAGCCTATTCATGTCGCGTGATTCTTAAAAAAGAGGGCTATCGATTGCTTGCATGCAGGTCTTTCTCCACTGTGTGTGTGTGTGTGTGTGTGTGTGTGTGTGTGTGTGTGTGTGTGTGTGTGTGTGTGTGTGTGTGTGTGTGTGTGTGTGTGCGTGCGTGCGTGCGTGCGTGCGTGCGTGCGTGCGTGCGTGCGTGCGTGCGTGCGGGCGCGCGCGCGGACGTGTGTGTGTGTGCGTGTGCGCGTGTGCATGTGTGTGTGTGTGTGTGTGTGCGCGTGTGTGCGCGTGTGTGTGTGCATGCCTTGTGTGTGCGTGCAGAGGAGGTGGTGACTCAGCAGAGATGGAAGCACAGCTTCTCTTTTAAAGGCAGACGTGGCCTCATGTCATTGAGGCGATAGACAGACTGTGAATGTGTCTTTACTGATATCGCTCCTCTGCAGCGAAGCCCGGAGCGCTGGCAGGATTAGGCATTGGCCCGCCACAAACTTCCCTCCCTCTTCTTCTCCTTCCCCTCTTCCTCTCGGCCCTCTCTCGTCTCCCCCCTCTCCTTCCTCGCTGTCTTTTCTCTCGTGCTGCCCATATGGACGTAGCCACCATGATGTCACCCATGGTGGACTCCCGTTTTGAAACCTTGAGTTTGTCATTTTGACTGTAATCTTTTTTTAGAACAAGATGGCGAGCTGTGTGATCACTGGACATGCAACCTGTCAATCACGCCCTGCTTTTACTTTGACATCTATTTTACTCTGAATGGGACCATAGTTTGCAAAATGAATATCATATTATATCATGCAATATCATGAATATCATTGAAGAACACTAGCGATTGCCACCATAAATTCATTAAAAGTGTTTACTGAGGTAATAAATCAAGTGAGAAGTAGGATCACTTTCCCATTGACTTCTATACAATCAGACTTCTTCACGTTGCAGCCATAGACGGTATAAACGGGTGAGGTATATATATTTAAAAAAACATCCCCTGTACAGTTGTCATAAATAGTGAAATTAGCTATAGAGACCAAAACCAATTTTTGTACCAGGCTGTAAACTAGAGATCTCCTACCCGACCCAAACCCGACGGGACCCGAGACTCGATGGTCGGGTAGGGTCGGGTTTTTAAATAAACAATTAGGGCTCAGGTCAGGTATGGCTTGATTGTCTCGGGCATGGGTCGGGCTAGGGCCTAAATTTTAGGCCCGTGCAGGGCTCTTGTGAACAGTGTTTATTTCTGCTGTAAAGTTGGACATTTTAACATGGGGGTCTATGGGGGAATGATGAGGTTGATTCAATGTCTTTGAACCAGCCTCAAGTGGCCATTCCAGTAACTTCCGCATTTGCTTTGCTGAACCGGAGGTTGGGGCTTGGTGCTGCCCTCCCGCCTGCGTCTCCCTCTTTTGCTCTGCCCCCCCTTCCCCCCTCCCTCCATCAGAGGTCACGGCCCCACTGCTCGTCATGACAAATTCAACTGATCGGAGTTTATTGTTTATTGTTTATTTAGATCCCCATTAGCTGCCGCACATGGAAGCAGCTATTCTTCCTGGGGTCCACAATATAAAAGTAAAAAAAAAAATGACATACATTTGATGGATACAATTATTCAAATACAGTTTGTACAACTTAATTCATGAAAAAATTAGGTAATGCTATGTAAGCTTTCTTAAAATATAACCACAACCCAACTATGGTTGCTTTTGATTAAAACAGTTTACAGATAAACATAAAAAAAAAAAAAAAAGTAATACAAAATTTACGAATACCGACACCAAATTCAGATTCACATGAACCAATGTTCAATCAATAGACTCTTTTTAAGATGTTTTTTGAACAGACTTAAAGACTGGGTGTGTCTCATACCATCAGACAGCTTGTTCCATAATGCAGTGGCTCTATACATGACAGATGTTTGAGTAGATATTAAATGTGTGGAAGGCAATACAAGTAATCTCCTAGACACTTGTCTTGTTGAATAATCATGAATATCTTCAATATGACAGATCCTAGAGTATAAAGATGTAGGCTTGGCCTGTATACAAATTTTATGAAAAAAGGAGAGAAGATTATAAGAAAGCCTATGCCCAACCTTTAACCACTGAAGCTTACTATGCATAACATTAACATTAGCTTTGTAAGGGCATTTCAGAACAAGGCGAGCAGCTCTGTTTTGAACAATTTGTAACTTATGAATGTCTTCCTTAGTTGCACTAGACCATACCATCGAACAGTAGTCTAAGTGAGATAGCACCAATGCTTGAATTACCTGTGCTCTAGAGGGATCATTCAATAAGTAGGCACATCTCTTGATAACAGATACAGCTCTCCCCATTTTTGCTACTACATTGTCGACATGAGCAGACCAGGACAGCTTTTCATCAAGGGTTATACCTAGTAATTTCACATATGAGACTTGTTCTAGCGCTACCTTCTTCATCTCAAGGGATAATTTAAACGCTTTACTTAATGTATGGCTAGAACCAAACACTATACATTTTGTTTTAGCTACATTAAGTACTAATTTATTGTGTTCCACCCATTTAGATACAAGATCAAGTTCACTTTGCAAAACACTGTTTAGTTCTTCAATGTTATTAGAGGCTGTGTAAAGGGTGGAATCATCAGCATACATAGTCATTGAAGCTTTTTTCAGTGCTAATGGAAGATCATTGGTAAATATAGAATACAGTAATGGACCTAAGCAACTCCCTTGTGGGACCCCACATTCTAATTTACTAGTGGTGGAAAAACTACCATTGAAATAGACATTCTGTTTTCTATGTGTTAGATAACTTTCAAACCAATGAATTGCGTTTTCACAGAAACCATATGCACATAGTTTTTTCAATAAAAGTCCATGATCAATTACGTCAAACGCAGCGCTGAAATCAAGGAGAACTGCACCTACAATTTTTTTGTCATCAATATGACTACGCCATGCATCTGTCATCTGCGATAGTGCCGTACCTGTTGAGTGGCCTTCTTTATAGGCATGCTGATGGATGGAATCTAGACCATGCAAGGAAAAGCACTGTAACATTTGATCAAACACTATCCTTTCTAGTATTTTACTAAGTATGGCAAGGATGCTAATTGGCCTACTGTTAGACCCACTAAAAGCATTCATACCATTTTTTATTAAAGGAATAATTTTGGCCGCTTTCCATGATTCAGGGAAGACACCTTGCCTAAGGCTGCAGTTGAAAATGTGCCAAACTGGTACTGCAATATGTTCCGCCATT
>NW_028150407.1:0-12500 GCF_964638095.1 Poromitra crassiceps | reverse complement strand
GCCACGGCGAGGGACGATCCGACAGGTCTGACTCCACTTCATACCGCCCTGTCAATGCTATCTCCCATCGCTCACGGCAACCAGACAGGAATTAAAGCCTGGCCTGGGGGGAGGGGGATTTGGTTGGGGGGAAGGGTGTGGGGGGGGGGTTCGTAGCCACGGTAGCCATCGCGGTCATGGCGCCGGCCCCCCTCCGGGACCCTCTCTCTCTGGGAAGGGGTCCGCGGGAACCGAGCCGATCGATTCTTATCGACAAAGGTGGTAATTACATTTCATTAGCTTTCAGCGTTAATCCACACGGCCCTGCTGGGAGAGCGCGGGGGGGGATGCAAGAAAGTAAAGGGAAAAGGAAAGGGAAGGTAAGGTAAGAGATAACGTGGCGTAGACCTTAGCTGCCTGCTCGTTAGTTTCAGAAGTTTGTTTTTGTTTTTTTACTGGTCACTATTACAAAGGCACTGATGGGTCGGGCACCAACTTACTGGAAGCTGCACCTTTCAACCTCATTATGGACAAACTGCCACCTGAAAGATTAGCTGGTTGCGGTTAGCCTGTCAGTGTAGTGAGCAAGCATCACCACATGTCATCAACGTGTGAAATAAAATCACACTTACTTACTTTTTCATTGTTGTCTGCGTCCATTTTTATGTTGTGATCTAGACCCTAGACCTGAGTCGTAACAAACTTTTTCAAAAAAACAGTTTGATGTGCAAAATGGGACATGGGAACACCTTTTTGAAATGTGCTCTGACATAACGAACATTCAACTCACATGTCTGATCAGCTGGACCCTGTGTTGTTCACAGCTGGCAACTTGCCATGCGTTCTGCTGGCAGAACCGGTCAGCCCGACAGATGACCCGATAATCCTTTCCCCTCACTCCCTCCCTAAAATGCCTTTTGCAAAGTGACTCCCACAACTTATATTACATTACTTTGGAATTGAGAAACATGTACTGTATCAGTGATAGATTACAGGCAGCAAGCAATACAGTAAATAATTACATTACTTTAGAAATGAGAAACAGGTATCAGTGATAGATTACTCTTCTTGAGGAACCCAACACTGGCACAGGGATGAAAGAAAGAGTTGCTAATCAGCTATGTAACTTCCTCCATAACAATATTTGAGGACTTTCAGCCCAGGCTCTGACAGGAATGCACGAGGCTGAATCTTTTTTTTTTCAATATACATTTTTCCTATTCAATATTTGTTTGATTTTTTTATTTTCTGATATATATTTTATGTATTTGAATATAGAATATTCTTTACAGCCCTACTGACCAATTGCAAGCGAATCAGGGCTGGTAAACAAAGGTCACATGGACTCACACGCACAGTAGCTGGTTTGTTTATTGGACGGAGTTTTGGTCGATCCCACGAGGTTAGAAGACATTTTGCACATTATGACAGATGGAGGACGTGGACATTGAGACGGTCCATTATGAGATGTTCTTAGTTGAACAAATTTTGAGTATCAATGATTTCCTTTCAGATTGGTGGTTGTAAAGCCATGGGTCTGACTCTGCAGCGTCTGCCTCGGCCGTCCCTGCTGTCTTCTAAACCCATTAGACTGTTCAGGGTTTAGGCCAATGCGACCGCAGAGGACAATTGAACTGAAATACACTTAACCCTTAGACCAGACTCAACCATACTGAATTAAATACTAATTCACCATCTCCTTTTCTTCGCCCATCTCCTTTCCGTACTCCCTCCTCTCTCCTCCTCTACTTTTCCTCAGCCCCTGAGGAGGATGTCAAAATGTTAATTTCCCTTAAATTACTTGCCATTACAGTGCAGATATGGGCAGCCGGGGAAGAAAAAGAGTTATTTCTCTATAAAGGTGAAGTAGGCAGCGAGTTGTGAGGGCTTTTTTCCTTCTTCTCCCGTCTCCTCATCACTAGCGCTTGTTTGTCTCTCTAGTTTTCTTTTCTTTTTCTTTCTTTCTTTCTGTTTTTATTATTATTTTTTGTTGGGGGGGGGGGGGGGGGGGGGTTGGCACTGTAATTACTCGTTAGAAGGAGGCTGGGTAAAAAGTTCAAGAGCATCAGCTAGTCGTTAATTAACACACTGCACATGCAACAACCAAGTGATGACGGCCACACTTAGGTTGCTGTTAGATCTGACATCACTGTTAACTCATGATATCACGTCAGTCTGTGTTTTCACCATCATGTGACAGACGGATCTCTCTCTCGCCACCTTATGAAATGCTGCTGCTCTTCCAGAGTTGCACAGAAGCACCAAAACCAGCAAGCAGAGAAAAGCAACCATCTCCCTTCAGGAGGAAGCTCCATCAAACACCTCCAGCCTGGTGCCTCAAAGCGCTGCAATGAGCAGCTTTGCCCGGGCGGCCTCGTGACAGTCACTCAAAGCTGAATTTTTTTCCCACCAGACGCTGGTAAACAAACATACACAAATCACTTCTCCTGGCTGTCAGGTACATTAGTAATCCGGTTTGTGAGCCCTCACATCGTGTCAATTTCAGCCGTCACTAAACGCCTTCTGGACGATCCCGCCCTACAAGCCCATGCACGACTTCCTCAAGTACGACTTCTTCCAGACCACCTCGGTCATCGGCGGCCTGCTGCTGCTGGTGGTGGTGGCGGCACTGGAGCCCGGGGGAGTGTCAGAAGGAGAAGAAGTGGTAGGTAGGAGTGGTAGGAAAGGGGGCAAGGTGAGAGCCTAGCAGCCTGAAGCACACCAGCAGGTTAGCCCCCTGCAGGTTGCTCCCCGCCTGCCCTCCTGTGTTCCCCCAGGGGAAGAATGCTCTGGGTGGTTTCAGCCCCTTTCCCCTGCCAGCCTTCCCTCTGTCCACCAGGGGAAGAAGAATGTCCCTTGTTCAGACGAATAGCCAGCCACACTGCGTCTCTTCTCGTCAAAATGTACGTCACTTCTGTCTCCAAATAACCAAAATGCCAAAACCTCAAGGCTTCCAAACGCAAGTCCAAAAACCAATGGATGACTCTGCAAATTGATCTAACAACATACTGGCTGTATAACACCATGATTTCACAAAATTGGTGATCTACCAAAACGAGTGCAACATTTGCTACACTCAACTACTGAATTTGTCTATGAATTTTGCATAAATTACTTGCAAAGAAAGTTCATTGATGAACTCGGGGAAGAGCGAGGTGTGCAGAGAGCAAAGGAGAGAGTAAAAATACAGATCCAAATGGTAAAACACTATTTTGGTTCATAATGCAGCCTGCGCGAGTGAGAGTCTGACTGAATAATGATGTGAACCTTTGCTAATGAATGTGCGTCACCGACATGCTTTGCTGTGTATCTGTGTGTGTGTGTGTGTGTGTGTGTGTGTGTGTGTGTGTGTGTGTGTGTGTGTGTGTGCCTCACCTGTCTGCTCACCTAAGCTGTATTTAATAGGAGATGTGGGTTCCTGCAGGATCCCAGGTGGGAGGTGCCTGGCGAAGCGTTTGGCGGAGAGGGGGGGGGAGGGGTCGACGGAGATTGGCAGCTCCGGCGTGGGTGGTGGCCAGCGCGCCGCACTGGGACCTGCCGTCCAATCACCTTCAAGAGACAAGCGTGTGGGAGGATAATTACACGTATTCCTGTCAGAGGCGTCACGTTCCCATTGATGCACTGGAGTGAGACCAGCATGGATGTAAGGAGGAGAGAGAGTGGGCGAGATGGAGAGACATGAGAGGTTGTATTACAAAGAGCAATTAATTCAATTCTGCTCCTCCCCCCTTTTCTAACCTTTTATATAATTGTTTGCTGAATAATCTGTTTGTGGCTTTACCAACACCGGAATAATTGAAATATTGTCTTATTTAATTGTCAGAGAGGAGAGAGAAAAATAGTGATATTAAAGAGTGTGGTGCAGGTTAATTTTTTTAATGAATTTACATTTTGGATTTATCATTAGTACAAAAATACCCCCCCCCCCCCCCAACCCTTCCCCACCGCTCTCGAAAAATACAGGCCCCCAGGGCAGAAACCTGGAGAAAAATCTAGCATTCTAAATGGGTGTTCAACACCTGTGACATCGCTTGTTGCTTAATCTCTCGAGACAGACTTTCGACTTGCATCGAAAATCTGTGGGCAGGATCCGTCAAAAGGGGTGTAACAGCACTCGCACGCATACCGATCAAAATGAAGTGAACGTGACCGGTGTGTAGTCAACACTTACCATTTTCAGCGTATAGCAAGTTGCTACTTGCTACTAGCAACGAGCTAGAGTTGTTATTGTTGTTTCATGGCGAGACGGATTTGAGAGCGACACACAGCGAGCGGAAAATAAATCCATTAATGGGCAGAGCCGGTCTGTTGGAGCCAATAGCAGAGCTAGCAGGGAGCAGAAAGGGATTTTCTTCTGCTGCTGAGTGCCGACCACGCCTCTCGAGTTCCTGTTGCACCACATTGAAACGAGCCTGCCCCCAGAGGTTAAAGGGGAAAAAAAAATGTTTTTGTTTTGTTTAACCGATGGGTTTCCAGATTGCTTGTTGCTGGACGCTCTACTGGGGCTGAACATCACCAGGGATTTTTTTCTGGACGGCCAATGCAGCCGCTAATACTCCAGAGCCTTCTAGGTGCCTCTCTCTTTGCTCTGTCTTAATGGAGTGCGACACTCAAGTGTCTGCATTGCAATGCAAGTGTTGGCACTGGTGTGTGGGTGTTGGTTTACCATGGGAAGGCCTGGAAATAGCCGCACTAACCTAACAATGTCACTCTCCCACACAGCCAAACCACCACACTGCATCAGTGTGACTACCTCTCATGATTGGACTAACACAGGACGCACAGATTGTTATTTCTGTACAGAAAGGAAAAAGGAGGCTCCACACATTGTCTGCAGCATAGATCATGTCTTACTTCACGCCTAACCTAAACCTCATTCAAATTCTACCTGCAGAATTGTATACAGTATTATACAGTCTATGACTCTATCACAGCTGATAATAGACAACACTTTGAATTTTCAAACACACATTCAAAAAGCTGCAAATCCAAACACACTGAGTAAATATCCAAACACGTACTGCCCAGTTTAATTTTCCACTGTTCTCCCCAGTTACCCAGTGGCGAGACATACACCGATTACATAACGTGACCACCGGTAACACCTTTTGTTTTTATGGAGGAAGAATTGAAAGGAAAACTCTGCAGTTTCAGCGTGCGCCGGTGTAAATTACAAGCGCTCCCTCTCGGCTGCAGTGTGGCTCCGCTGTTCTGGTTAGACCAGCAACTAACGTTAGTTAACGCTATGCATCTTATGAACACAAATGATGCCCTCCTCATACACATAAGACCCTTAGCTAAGCCTGCATGTGTGTGCATACTGTTGTCACTGCGGGCCAGGGCCATCTCTGGAAATGTGCCTTTTTTTTCCACAGCGAAAAGGCGATGCTAACTTAGCATCAATGCTAGCGGGAGGGAGGACTTACCAGCATTCAGTCATTGCCTGCTTACTGCTGCTTGCTGGTATTGTTAATCCCATGTCACAAAAAGTCTCCCGATGTGTCGCTAACGTTACTTTCTTTTGAGAAAGATTGTCTCCACGGGCGTCTGAAAAGTTGTCTCGAGTCAGATGCAGCCATGAGTTGTGATGCAGCCAGTGTTGTACGACTGTGAGCGTCCATGCTAACGTTAGTACTTTACACAGCAGCAGCGTGCGCCTTGTCTCTATGAACCTACAGAATGGACGGTTAAAGCATAGACTCTTGCTTACTTTAAAACTTGTATTATCAACGTACATATTAGGCCTGCACGATATGAGGAAAATCTGCGATGTGCGATAACATTGTTCGATATAGCGATGACGATACGACTTGCGATATATAAACAAATATTAAAGTATGCATATTAGCTATACCGTTCCTATGTCTTTCTGCTTTAACAATGCTAAGATAGGCCCAAAACATAGCCTATGCCCACTGAGTAAAGAAATGAAATACACACTGACTCTATCTGAAACTACACACAGCGTGTTTGGGCTTTGGCAGAGGGGCGGAGCACACTGTTGCAAGGGAAAGGTGTCTGCTGGATTTACAACACAAGACAAAATGATCAGATGCTGAGTGGGAACGCATGACGCATGTAAATAAAACCACTTTTGTTATTCATTGCGTTTCAGGCAGCGATGTGTTTATTGCGCATGTTCATATTGCGATGACGATGAAAATATGATTAATTGTGCAGCCCTAGTACATATAACGTAACATTCGCTCTAGTCTAGCTGCTATGGATACCCGACTGGTGTCTCACCGTTATTGTTCCCGGGAACAACATGCACTAGTAGGAACTAACAATCCTATTGTTTACATTTCCCGGTGTTCCCGGTAACACCGGTGTGGTCACGTGCTTATTACCCGGTGGGAAAATGTCCACACCGTGGCATCCCTAACGTACAGTACATCCTTATTCCCCCTGATACTCACACTGGAGTGTGGGAGTTTGGAGTGTTTTTGTATGTATGAAATATGCAATCAATAGTGTTTAGTTATGAGTGACCATAAGAGATGCTTCAATCGATCGGAGAAACGAGAACATTAGCCCTGCATCTCTGCATTGACTTAACACCCGGCGAGGAGATAAGATGAGACAAATATATACAAATACAAAATCATATAAATAAAGGGAGAGCTCACCCTAAAATCCAAAATAGATATTTTTCCTCTCGCCTGTAGTGCTATTTATCCATCTAGATTGTTTTGTTAGTTGCCTGAGTTTTGGAGATATCGGCCCTAGAGAGTTTCTGCCTTCTCTCCAATGCAATGGAACTGGATGGCACTTGGCTTGTGGTGCTCGAAGCGCCAAAATAATACATTTGAAAAACTGTTGTTTTTCAAATGTTTGTTTGTCAAATGTGGTGCTTTGAGCACCACAAGCCACTTCCATTGCATTGGAGAGCAGGCAGAAACCTCTCGGGCCGATATCTCCAAAACTCAGGCAACTAACACAAAACGATCTCTAGATGGATAAACAGCACTACAGCTGAGAGGAAAAATATGTATTTTGATGTGTTTTGGATTTGAGGGTGAGCTGTCGCTTTAAATTGACAGAAGATGAAGACGTGGAGTGAAGCTGAATAGGCATTCAAAACTGTTGCTGTTGTTGTTCTAGTCTCTACAGTGGTAGTCTCTCCTGCCTTTAGGCGGGACATCCGCTCCTATTTCTCCAATCAGCTGCATCAGTTCCAACTTCCCCCCAACTTCCTTTGACCAGGCTCTGTGGGTGTGAACTACAGACTGTAGGGTCCGTGTATTTCGCGGCCATCCGTTTTTTGCTTTAAAAAAAAACGGAAAACTGCTGCGGAAAACAAGCCGTTTCCCGTTCTTCAATTGGTAATACAAAAACAAAAAACGGAAAACGAGTCGTTATCCATTATCCGTTATCCGATTTTATTTCATGTGCTTGAAAATGGAAATTGGGAATTAAAATAAGCCTGCGGGGAACTCCTTTCTCAATTTTGTCTTAATTTCTTCTCTGTAACCCGGAAGCGATATTTTTTTCCCATGATGGCGAAGGCATGACCCGCCCATCTCTGCCTCTGATTGGGTGACTGCACTCTGACTGCACTCGGCTACTCTCGCCTGCTTTCCAGGCGAGTCAGAGCCATCTCAAATGAACATAGCCGATTGTTTCATTCAATGTCAAAGATGCAGCGAAAATGTTAGTAACATTGCAGTTAAATTGTTTATTTTGTTTAATCATGTGCAACATGTGGTGCAGAACATGCAGCAAAGGGACAGAGGTCGGGGAGCAATTAATCACTATTAATTTTCACCAACATCAAAACGTTTTGAAACATTTTATTTCATGGTACAAGACGGCAATTTTACATAATTGTAGCCTACATGTATTAAGGAATTTAAAAAAACAGTGGGCTACTTGCAACTAGTCTGTTGTCTGCTGGACATTCATACTTTTCTATAGTTAGTTGTTGCTGAGGCTATAAAGTTACTGTGGATCATCTAAGAATTTGTTCATAACCACGATGTCAGCAAATGCAAAACGACTATTAAATCAACAAGCATGAAATGGCAGATGGCAGCATAATCTGAAGTTATGAGATCATATAGCCTAGTTGAACTTGCAATTGCAGGAAAGCAAAGCGAATGTGATTGGATGAACAACGTTTGATGCTAGGCCAATCAGAGGCAGAGATGGGCGGGTCATGCCTTTGCCAAAATATCGCTTCCTGGTCACAGAGAAGAAACGAATACAAAATTGAGAAAGGAGTTTTCCACATGGGTATTTTAATTCCCAATTTCCATTTACAAGTACATCAAATTAAATTGGATAATGGATAACGGATAATGGATAAGGAGTCATTTTCCGTTTTCCGTTTTTTATTATCAAAGAAAAAACGGGAAACTACTTGTTTTTCATTTTTCGTTTCCTCTTTCCAAAATGAAAAACCGATGGCCGCCAAATACACGGACCCTGTAGGCTATATCATGCATTCGCAGAATGTAGAAGAGACAGTCTGGCTTCAGAGACTACCACATTGGAGGCTCAACGTCATCTGCAATATTTTCCCAGCCCAAAAAAAAAAAAAAAAAACGTCAACTGAGTGCGCTCATCTCGGCTCACTCACACACACACACACACACACACACACACACACACACACACACACACACACACACACACACGAGGCGAGACTGGAAAAAATTCCACTCCAGCCTTATCGATAGGTAGCCATCTAATCAGCAGCCGCTTCAATTTGCCCAATATACCGCTGGCCAGTCACCGCAAAACAGCTTAGCACGGGGCATTCAGCCGCAGAAAGTGGCCCACACCCATCGCCTCGCAATGAGACCAGGCAGACACCACCGTCCAGTCAGTGTGCGTGTGTGTGTGTGTGTGTGTGTGTGTGTGGTGTGTGTGTGTGTGTGTGTGTGTGAGAGAGAGAAGGCAAAAGACAGAGAGAGCGAGCGAGAGAGGGAGAGAGATATACAGTATATGAGAGATTGTGCCTCTACGTTCACAGAGTGATAGCACATGCCTGAACTGTTATGTCTGTACAAATGTATCAAAAAACGTTGCACGGATTAATATGACTCTCTGACTGTGAGCAATATCTCAGCTAAGTGGTGCAGCGGGGTGGCTGGGAGGGTGTGTGTGCATGTTTGTGTGTGTGTGTGTGTGTGTGTGTTTGTGTGTGTGTGTGTGGGGGGGGGGGCTGATATCTAAGACGAATTAGAGAGACATGATGAATGACGCAATATTTCCACGCCAGAGGGAAACTATTGCACTTCAAATTAAAGGGGGTGACAGGGAGAGAGAGAGGGGGAGAGAGAGAGGGTGGGAGAGAGAGGGAGAGAGAGAGAGAGAGAGAGAGAGAGAGAGGAGAAGGAAGAGGAGGAATCGAATAAAGGGCTAATAGGAGGAGAGGCTTTTTACCTCCGCTGGGAGGAATGAAGGGACTGGGAAGAGAGGGTGAAAGAGGGAAGTAGGATGTGGTTCTCAACTGGTCTAGCCTCATGGCAGACATTTTTCCTTTGTCATTAAGTCATAACGCAAATTTCTGTACCAGAGTTTCATCCGCCATTTATTTTCCCATACACATTTCGTAAAATGCTTATACAAATAGTTTTACTGGTTCAAACCAAACGTTCAGATATATTTAGAAACAGGAGAGATCGCATAACATTTCACTGGGACCAAAACGTAGCAGGTTTAAAGAAAATATTTGTTCAAGGTTGTTTTTTTAGGTTTTGGTCCGAGTTAACTGTTCTATGCTCTCTCCCGATTATAGCGTTAGCTGAACCGTTTGGTTTGAACCAGTAAAACTCTTTGTATAAGCATTTTAGGAAATGTCTATGGGAAAATAAATGGCGGATGAAAATCTCTGGTACAGTGCTGAAGCAGGAAGTGACGTTCCACTTTGCCTCTCTATACAAGGGATCCGCCGAGCAGCATTTTGGTAAACAAACCGAGCTGCTTTGAGTGCTCCCTCTAGCCCCAGCTGTGCAGTGTACATTTTAACATCTGCGACAGTTCACACAACTTGAACACGACATGCATATACAGTATACAGTATTATACATCAAACTCTTGAGCTACTTCTGCTCTCACTCAGAATGTCAAAATATAAGCCATGCCATGTATAGTTTTTAAGATATTAACATTTGTTTGGCGCATGGATTTGTGTGTTCACACTAGGGATGTCACCGTGTACACGACTACACGGGTACATGGTAGGCTTGCCGCGATATTAGGTATTACCGGTGTTACACGGTGGTGAGGCATACACCTATTACATAACATGACCACCGGTAACACCTTCAACTCCACCCGCTCGTGACAGTTTCAGCATGCGCTCAGCTGCGCTGGTGTATATTACAAGCGCTCCCTCCTATCCTGCCGGTCGGAGTTCATCATATCTCTGGTTAGACAGACCAGCAAGTAACGTTAGTTGTACATGTTGTGAACACAATCCTCCCTCATACACATGTAGGTAAGACCCTTATCTAAGCCTGTGTGTATTCTCTTGCCACTGCCATCTCTGGAAATGTGATTTTAACAGAGGTAAATCTCCGCTAGCATTGATGCTAATATGTTAGCTAAACCTCCGCTAACATTGATGGTAATAGTTAGCATTGATGACTTAGCTGTGATAAAAGCACATGCTGTCTGATGCTACTCAGCTATCGTCATTGCCTGGCTTACTGCTGCTTGCTGGTCACGTTAATCCAATGGCCAGAAAATATCCCCAGATTTGTGGCTAATGACGTTAGTTTCTTTTCTCCAGGAGGAGAGTCTGTCTTCAGTGTTTAACGTTATGTGAGGCTGACAGACAGCGCTCACAACAGCGCGCAGCAGCAGGGATGGGAGGGGCTGACTGACTGGGGGAAAAACATGGGGTAGAAAGGACTGTGTGTAAAGTAGCCTAATTTATATTAAATCATATCCGTTTAGAAAAATCAATAACCGTTTACATGTCTTTTTTTGTGTGTCCTTTTAAATAAAGTTTTGACAATGATTTTACTGTGCTCTGGACTCGCAATCATTAATTTCTCATCAGAAAATAAACTGTGTGTGTGTCCACTAAGTGTATTCCTGTCAGTACGCTGGTGTGCGGTGATCCCAGCGAGGAAGGAGATTGAAAATAAACTCAGCAGTGGCTTCAGAAAGGCACTGGTTCGGGCGCTCGTTTTCAGGCAACTAATAATGGAGAAACTATCACAACAGAGACAGAAAGGCTCAATTGTGGGAGCAGATTGGCTAGACACTTGATGGTTAGTGCTGTGCTTTTTATCACAGTACGTGTTATCTGTTAGCTATCAAGCTAGCTACCGCTGCTAACGTTATTTTCAGTCTGCGTCCTGGCGGTGAGAACGTCGGTCCCATCATCCTCGTCGCCGATGTTATGTCTGAAGACCTGGCGGACGTTTTATTAACCACGGCTGTGAGTCGTACAAGCTAAACTCTCATGCTGCTACGTCTCTAGCAGGCTCAGCTCTGATGACAACAGTCAAACATTCAGGCTAGGCTCACCCCCACTTACAGCACTGTCGTAACACTCTTAAAGGGCCAGTCCCACTGACGTGGCGCATACACAACAATCTGCTGCCTGTGTAAGCCACAGATGATCACTTTATCGGGTCAAAAAAAACACAACAACATCCGGTTAACCAGTTACACGCTGCCAGAAGGTCCCGGGCTCTATCTTCCGACAGGCGCTATCCCCTAATAGCGCTTGCGCACCTGTTTGCGCGTGCCTTAAGGGATGGAAGATAGCAGTCCGCCTTGCGCCGTCCGCCAGGTGTTATGCCGAGTTTTGCACCGAGTTTTGAGAGAGCTTATTGACAGATAAAAGTTTCTCAGTGAGTTATAGTTGATTGCCTCACTGAATTATCTGCTAATACCCAATTTTAGCAGCATAATTTGATGTCTAGGCTGCTGTGCGTAATGACATCTCCAAAAGGAATTCTACTTTGCACTGCGCTGCGCTGCACGGAGATTACGGGTGCGCTCCCAGCGCAGCAAGGTTTTTGCGCGTAAGAGGTCCTTTTCAAAGCTCTTAGCGCAAAGTAATTGCGCACTGCTGACGATAGGATAATGCAATCTATCCCACATTTTGGCACTGAAACGCCTGTTTTGGCTTGTGGCAGCCAATGCCCAGTACAATTATCACAGGCATGCGCTTGTGTCTGCCCCCAATTTGCATTGCGCACGGCGTTAAACAAGCGCAAACGCTAAATTAGCGCTTTTGGGAAGATAGGGCCCCCCGTGTACAACAACAACAAAACAAAAGATGAACGTACCAATCAAAGTTTTCGAAGAAATTCTTGTAGAAAATGTGCGGATTCACAATATCACATATTTTAAGCCAATACAGAAACTTTGCATCCGAAAATGGAGGGTTAGGATTTTCTTGGCGCACATGTTTCCAGTAGACTGTTTCCATCTCCTTGGTTTATGCCCCCAGGTCCAGAAGCAGTGTGGACGTGTGGCTCCAGACTAGTAGCATGAGGGCAAGATTGAGATGAGGTGACTGAACGAGATGGAGAGAGGTGAGGGGGAAGACG
>NW_028150408.1:10000-18177 GCF_964638095.1 Poromitra crassiceps | reverse complement strand
TTTCCCCTCCAAAAAAAACAGAGGGGAAAAAATAGAAGACGGTGAAGGGAAGGGAGATGTTTGAAGGAGGGGTGTTGGTGATCCTGTGATTGTGTTTTTTAGTGGCGACGACGTTCTTTCAGGCATGCTCTTGTTGAGTGTGACAGCTGTGTGCTGAGTGTGTGTGTGTGTTTTAGTGTGAGAAGAGAAGAAGTGAAACTGCACTCAGCAAACAGAAAGGAAAAAATAAATAAAATAGCAGGCATCTGTTTCCTACGTGTGTGCGTGTGTGTGTGGGCGTGCATGCGTGTGTGTGCGTGCGTGTGTGTGTGTGTGTGTGCATGCGTGCGTGTGTGCGTGCGTTTGTGTGTGTTTCCCCGGAGGTGGAGACATTTAGGAAACGTTTGATAGCGTGCTGCGGTAAAGGTTTGAAAGTGTGTTGAGTCTCTCTCCCAGGAGCGTCGGCGGCGTTTGGCTCTGCCGCACTGTTTCGCAGCCTTGATGATGATGATGATAGATGTTCGCTCCAGACATGCAAATAAAGGAAGAGGCTCCCCCAGATTTGCACACACAAACACACACACACACACACACACACACACACACACACGCACACACAAACACGCACGCACGCACACACACACACACACACACAAATGCACGCATGCACGCACACACACACACACACCCACACACACACACACACACACACACATCCACGCATGCATGCAGGCACGCACGCACACGCACACACACACACATGCACACACACACACACACACACACACACACACACACACACACACACACACACACACACACACACACACACACACACACACACACACACACTGGAAGTGTATGTTTGAATATGATCAAGTCATCCATTGATATATTAATCTTCCTCTTTAGGGAATATGCCCCTGGGAAAATGCAGACGGCTCCCACACACAGCAGTCTCAAAATTGCCCTATTTTCCCAGGCGCAGCGAGTGGAGAGCAAGACAATTCACATCACGCTCATTTGAAAGATAGGAAGGTCTCTGCAGCAGGAGGAGGAGTGTGTGTGTCTGAGAGGGAAGGTCTCTGCAGGAAGAGGAGTGTGTGTCTGAGAGGGGAGGTCTCTACAGGAGGAGGAGTGTGTGTGTGTCTGAGAGGGAAGGTCTCTGCAGGAGGAGGAGGGTGTGTGTCTGAGAGGGAAGGTCTCTGCAGGAAGAGGAGTGTGTGTGTGTGTCTGAGAGGGAAGGTCTCTACAGGAGGAGGAGGGTGTGTGTCTGAGAGGGAAGGTCTCTGCAGGAGGAGGAGTGTGTGTGTGTGTGTCTGAGAGGGAAGGTCTCTACAGGAGGAGGACTGTGTGTGTCTGAGAGGGAAGGTCTCTACAGGAGGAGGACTGTGTGTGTCTGAGAGGGAAGGTCTCTACAGGAGGAGGAGTGTGTGTGTGTGTGTCTGAGAGGGAAGGTCTCTACAGGAGGAGGACTGTGTGTGTCTGAGAGGGAAGGTCTCTGCAGGAAGAGGAGTGTGTGTGTGTGTCTGAGAGGGAAGGTCTCTGCAGGAGGAGGAGTGTGTGTGTCTGAGAGGGAAGGTCTCTGCAGGAGGAGGAGTGTGTGTGTCTGAGAGGGAAGGTCTCTGCAGGAGGAGGAGTGTGTGTGTCTGAGAGGGAAGGTCTCTACAGAAGGAGGAGGGTGTGTGTGTCTGAGAGGGAAGGTCTCTGCAGGAGGAGGAGTGTGTGTGTCTGAGAGAGAAGGTCTCTGCAGGAGGAGGAGGGTGTGTGTGTCTGAGAGGGAAGGTCTCTACAGGAGGAGGAGTGTGTGTGTGTGTGTGTCTGAGAGGGAAGGTCTCTACAGGAGGAGGAGGGTGTGTGTCTGAGAGGGAAGGTCTCTGCAGGAGGAGGAGGGTGTGTGTCTGAGAGGGGAGGTCTCTGCAGGAGGAGGAGTGTGTGTGTCTGAGAGGGGAGGTCTCTGCAGGAGAAGCAGTGTGTGTGTCTGAGAGGGGAGGTCTCTGCAGGAGGAGAAGTGTGTGTGTGTCTGAGAGGGAAGGTCTCTGCAGGAGGAGCAGTGTGTGTGTCTGAGAGGGGAGGTCTCTGCAGGAGAAGCAGTGTGTGTGTCTGAGAGGGGAGGTCTCTGCAGGAGGAGCAGTGTGTGTGTGTCTGAGAGGGAAGGTCTCTGCAGGAGGAGCAGTGTGTGTGTCTGAGAGGGGAGGTCTCTGCAGGAGGAGCAGTGTGTGTGTCTGAGAGGGGAGGTCTCTGCAGGAGGAGCAGTGTGTGTGTCTGAGAGGAGAGGTCTCTACAGGAGGAGCAGTGTGTGTGTCTGAGAGGGAAGGTCTCTGCAGGAGGAGGAGGGTGTGTGTCTGAGAGGGAAGGTCTCTGCAGGAGGAGGAGTGTGTGTGTCTGAGAGGGAAGGTCTCTGCAGGAGCAGTGTGTGTGTCTGAGAGGGAAGGTCTCTGCAGGAGGAGCAGTGTGTGTGTCTGAGAGGGAAGGCTGCTGCTGGCTCATTATTGGCATGTAGCATGTCACGTCATCCGTCATAATTGACACTCCTGCCACTAGTGACAGCCCCCCATGCACGAAATACACACAATGACACAGACTAGTAGGAGGATCCATTTTTTCACTCCTTTATCAAATTCCTAGCCCTGCAACTAACGATTATTTTCATTATCGATTAATCTGTCCACTATTTTCTCGATTAATCGATTCGTTGTTTGGTCTGTAAAATGTGAAAAATGCCGATCAGTGTTTCCCAAAGCCCAACATGACATCCTCAAATGTCCTGTTGTGTCCACAACCGAAATATCTTCAGTTTACTGTCATAGAGAAGGAAAGAAACCAGAAAATATTCACATTTAAGAAGCTGGAATCACAGAATTTTGCCTTAACAAAATGACTCAAAGCAATCAAAATAGTTGTCGATTAATTTTCTGTCGATCAACTAATCAATTAATCGTTGCAGTTCAACAAATTCCACTCCTACACACACTACACACACACACACACACACACACACACACACACACACACACACACACACACACGTGCGCACATTTTCTCCCCCTCGCACACAAGAACAAACACACGCATTATAAAATGTACGCATCAACATGTCAAAATGATTAGAACGCTTTCCCTAAAGCAGGTTGAGGCATAATGCCGAAAAACATTTAAACGGAACCTATCTCATTTGCAGAGCATTCACACACGCACGCACGCGCACACACACACACACACACACACACACACACACACACACACACACACACACAGGATTTTTTTTTTTACACCAGCCTTCAGTTCACACCATGAGACAGTGTGACCATGGGAAAGCCCCAAGCGCCATGCTAACCTGAGGGGATCCACTGACACTGACACACAGCATATGTGTGACGCCCCAGTCGCTAGTTACTGACAAGCCCGCTGAGCAAAACCTGTTGTGACAGATCAAAAGATCAGCCTGGCAGGGGCAGGGAGAGATTGTGGGGGGCGGAGAGAGAGAGAGAAGAAGACTTCTACCATGAGTGAAATTGTAAAAAACACACACATTTAACCAAGACCAAAGCCTTTCCCTATTCACCTTATGTAGAAGAGACCGGCGTCTGGCTTGAGAGACTTAACCTGACGCTGCCAGATGGACGGTATAGCTCCACATACGTTTCACTAAACCAGTCGATCTGGGAATGCAGTAACCAGACCCGCTGACGGAGGCGGGCACTTTTTCCAAGCTACTTGGCAGGTGATTGGATGACCCATCTGTCTATCACCGCTGGTGGGTGTTAACTTCAACCAATCAGATCGCCGAAGGTGCCTGTGCCTGATCTCCGTGGTATTCATTGATTGAGTCCTCACCGTCGTAAAGTCACCTTCGAAGCATGAAGTTAGATTATAACGAACTAGTTGTGTGGCTTAGCCTTCCCAAATGTTGCCGTTAATTTTTTAGAATTTAATACATAGAATTGGGAACGTTACATTCAATTTCATTCAGACTGCCTGTCACTTCCGCGGTGGCAGCCATGTTGACGAGTGAAAAGAACTACAAAGACCATGTACCCACTACTTGCCCAGACGAGCCTGAGCCCGTCTTAGGCTGCCGCTGATTCGTCGGGCCGGCATGGTTCGGCCAATCATCTTAACTGCCTGTGCATGACAAGATGGATTACGTCGAGAGAATCTCTTTTGATCTCGCGAGGTTATCGATCTTGCAAGCAAGGTTATGAGAGACTAACAGGAAGTGTAAATACAATCGGAAGTTCCGATTGCATTTCCACTTCCTGTGACTCAAAAACCCTTTGGTATGACCAGGTGAGTCAGACTAGTTTGAGCAGGTATAAACAGCCGGCGTTTTGAACAGGAAGTCGTGATACAACGGGTCAAGTGGGCGGGGCCACATAAGGTGAACAGCCTCAACCAAATAAAACTCTTCATTGCCCAAACCTTCACCATGTCCAATTCATGCTGTTGTCATATAACCCACTTTGTTAAGTGGTGGGAATGTAATCTTGGCATAATTAATGTCTACATTATTACATGTCTGTGTAATGTACTGTGTGTGTCAGAGTTAGTGCCCCGTTTCACGATTTCATGAGGTCATGTTGGGGCAGAGGGGGAGGGAGGGAGAGAGACACTGAGAGAGAGAGAGAGAGAGAGAGAGAGAGAGAGAGAGAGAGAGAGAGAGAGAGAGAGCGAGCGAGAGAAAGAGTAGAGTATTATGTGACTACGATAACAGCAAATCCAGAGACACTTTAGCACACTTTATGTGGGGTGCTTTCAGGTCACAGACAGACATTACCGTGTTGAAGGCTTATACCGCAGACTATGGGAGATATAGTTACTGACAATGAGGGGGGGAATTAAGAGTCATCATCATTTCCTTGTGGAACACACGCACACACACGCACACACACACACGCACGCACACACACACACACGCACACACACACACACACACACACACACAGCATGGTGAACGGAGTATCTTGCCCATTCCAGCATAAACAGCTTCCTCCCATCACAAATATGGGCTAACACAGAGTATGATAGAACTCCGCAGAGACGGCAGCCATGCCTGGATTCATGGCGTCAGCTTTTCCAGCCTTTGCACACACACGTGCACATAAAGCAAACACACATAGACACACACACACACACACACACACACAGATGGACACAAACAAACACACAAGCGCGCACACACACACACACACACACACACACACACACACACACACACACACACACAGATGGACACAAACAAACACACAAGCGCACACATTAAGAGCAGACACAGCCACAAACAGACTCGCCTGGGATGAGACTAGAGTAGACTCCAGCATGGCTCTGCTATACCTTTCAGGGCTGGGGGGATGGTCGGATGGAGGATAGAAGGAAGGATATAGATAGTAGGGGGGGGGGGGGGGGGGGGTCAGATCGATGGTGGTACCCTGGGAACTGTTCCTCTCCTCCATGAATCTATGCGAGGGGGAACGAATGCTGACAGGGCGACGCCCCCCTCCCGGACACCGGATCTAGCTGAGGCACAGAGGCTTCTCCCCCCCCTCTTAGGAGACTTCATCAGTGCAGGCCAGGGAGTAAATGATTGGCTGTTTGAGCCGACGCGGACTCCCCTCGGGCGGTGAGACCCGCCGTATATCAATAAAAGCAGTGTGTGCGCATGAGAGCGGCTATTTCTCCTTGCATCTGCCTCGGGATGACTTATAGGAGCGAAGGGTTTGCGATGTGCGATAAGATATATGTTGAAAAGCACAGTAAAAGCCATTGTGCTACGTATGATGTATTGACAATGTGACAAGAGGGATATGTGTTTTATAGTGCGATTCAGAGATAGTGATGTAGCTCAGGTGCTGTGAAGCTTGTACTGTATGTGGCATAACACATACTGAACTGCAGGTATGCAGGCCGTGGCTGAATTTCAAGCTCTAGCACTTAAAAATTATTAATATATTTTTAGGGTGGTTGGAAGCATCTTTTTTTGGGGGGGGGGGGGGGGGGATGGGCATTTTGAATTTTTATTTCATAGGACAGTAGGCAGACAAGAAAGGTATACGGAGAGAGAGAGAGAGAGAGAGAGAGAGAGAGAGAGAGAGAGAGGGGATGACATGCAGCAAAGGACCATGGGTCGGATTCGAACCCGGGTAGGCTGGGTTCGAATGATTGACTATTGACTTTAAAAATCCATACAGTAAGTTAAGCCTCCACCTGTTTCAAACGCAGCAGTCTCGCGTAGACAGAGACGCCGCCATCTCTTCATAGACAGAGATGCCGCCATCTCTCCATATATAGACGGTTTTCACGGAATGGTCAGTCCTGCACTTGAATGTTTTTTTTTCTTTTATGTCCATAGCAAACACTGCAACAGGAAGTGAGCGGGGGTTCAATTTAGAATGTTTTTGTTGTCAAGTTAAAACCGTCTATACAGACAGACATGCACAGAGTATCGCTGCTGTATCTAGTTTTCTCATTTATTTATCTCATTTTTGGCAGTTTGTAAGTAAAAAAATAAATAAAATGACTGTATTTTTTTTTTGTTTTTTTGGTCATTGTTCCCAGGTGGGACAAGGCCCAAAATGATCACTGTAAGCGGACCACTGATCACTATAAGCGAATTATTTAAGCAGCATGTGTATAGGAATGAATAATTATTATTATTATTTAAGCAGCGTGTGTATAGGAATGAATAATTATTATTATTATTTAAGCAGCATGTGTATAGGAATGAATAATAATAATAATTATTTAAGCAACATGTGTATAGGAATGATTCGGAACCAAGCTTTTTGTTCAATATACTGTAAGCGGTTGATCACTATAACCGTGATCACTGTAAGTGGATTCCACTGTATAACTATGACCTGAGGATCGAGGAAGTGTAAGAAGCGCATTTTTGTTGCAAAAGTGGACGCTGGGCCCGTGTTTCTCTCCCCATAGACCAGACAGCTTGCTCCACGGATCATGTGACATGATGCTGAGACACAGATTGGCCATTACATCTACAGAGCACTCTGATATGAGAGGATGGAGGGAGTGAGACAGGGAGGAAAAGAGAACGAGGGAAAGCTTGTGTGTGTGTGCGTGGGTGTGTGAGAGAGAGAGACGGAGCGAGCATCAGAGAGAGCAGATGACCCCCTGGGAGCTGCTAAGTGATGGTAACCGGACTCCAACATGTTGCAGTCTGGGAAATCTCCTGATGAATAGGATGGAGAGATGGAGAGAGGGCCGCGGAGGAGGGGTGGGAAGGAAGGCAGGAAGAAAAAAAAACTATCTGTGTAATGTATGGGCGCGGCGCCAAGGCGTCCATTTCATTCACAAAACCCCAGAGCATGTCCAACCTTGAGCTCTACAACCTGCTCCTTCAGCCCAGGGGAGAGGTGGCAGCTTGCTCCTTTCTCACTCTTCTCCTCTTCCTTCCCTGCTTTTTTTCTTCTTTTCCAAGCTCATTTTCCACTTTCTATCATTTCCTGACACACACACACACACACACACACACACACACACACACACACACACACACACACACACACACGTATAAATGAAACAAGTATGATTTCCCTGTTCTTCAATTTAAAATGGAAATTCCTAAAATGTTACCTCATCTGTTTGGTTCTGCCAGGTCTGAGCCCAAAACCTTCCTTACGAGGAGAGATGATGTTGTTAGATGGAAATACTTCATCCAGTTTGCGGCGCTGTCCTGGCTGTGTGAAATGCGGTTATCCATCCTCTGCAATCTGGACTGATTAACTGGGCCAAAGTATCGGGGTCTATTTTCTCCAATTTTGTGTCCTAGTAAAGTTACAGCAAACCATCCAATATGAAAAAAATCACACCCAAGTAATGGCTCATTTATACTCCATTTTCATACGTAAATAGATGCGTCCGTTTCAAACGTTATTATCGTCACTGCCCACATACTTCCATGCGTCTTTCACGTTGGTATCATGTTAAGCAATACATCCACCAGTAGAGAGAGAGGGGGCAGTAGAGAGTCAAATGCATGAGTGTGTGTGTGGTTCTGCTCCGTTTCATGCGTATCCGTAAGCTTTCAGAGGACGGACAGAAAACGCACGAAATGAACGCAGAGTACGGACAGAAGGCTCTGTCAGTCTCCGTCTCCGTCTTTAACGTAGAGTATAATTGGGCCTTGGTGCAGGTGTGCAGGTCCGAGGTTTGCAGCAGGTCCCACCCTGCCTTCTCCT
>NW_028150408.1:0-5000 GCF_964638095.1 Poromitra crassiceps | reverse complement strand
GGAAATCATACTTGTTTCATTTATACGTGTGTGTGTGTGTGTGTGTGTGTGTGTGTGTGTGTGTGTGTGTGTGTGTGTGTGTGTGTGTGTGTATATGTGTATATATATATATATATGTAAGGGTTAATGCACGACGAGGTGCCCATTATCACTTTTTAAGGGACGACGCGAGAAGCGTGAACCGGTCCGAGGCACCAGCTTCCGCGAAGTCCCTTAAAAAGTGATAATGGACACCTCGAAGTGCATTAACCCGCTTATACCATGGTCACTTGCCAAAGAAACAAAACAAGACCATTCATTTATATTTCCATGCATTTTGCAATTAAAATGTAGTTTTCATAACCTTGAATATGAGTTGAGAACCGGCGAGACAAAATAGTCCCCTCGGCTGCTCAAGATTAGGCTATCATTGGATAAAATGGCCGCTTAGTGCCTGCTGCACCTGGCACAATTCTAGAGTCAAGCTAACTAATAATTTGGCCAATTGTAGCCTATGTAACAACATACAAAATAAAATGGCAATGTCTAAGAATGCAACGCCATGTAACTGGGTCGTTTAAACTCGCATTCCAGGGAATTGCGTTAACGTCTGCGGGTCTTATAAGACGTAAATGGTGCGAGGCAGGAGTAGACTGAACTAACAAAAGTGCCATATTAACCCTTAACAGGGGTATAGAGCTCAAACTGCTCTCTTGATAACTCTGTTGAAACTATGGCGCATTGATATGAATGGTGAACAGACCATTTGGCTGAACGACTTTACCAACTGTACATTATCACTTTTTAATGGACACCTTGCAGCCAAACAGAATCGAGTATTCACCCAGACCATGGTATAAGCGGAAGCTGGCGCCTCAGACCGGTTCACGCTTCTCGCGTCGTCCCTTAAAAAGTGATAATGGACACCTCGTCGTGCATTAACCCTTACATATATGTGTGTGTGTGTGTGTGTGTGTGTGTGTGTGTGTGTATATATAAAATATGTATATATATAAAAAAAAAATTAAAGGAGCAAAAGATAAATGAATTAGCTTCAATCTGAAATATACATTAGATACAATACTTCAACTTACAAATGGTCATCATTAATAGACACTAGACAGATGCTTTAAATTAGAATGTTGACAAAGAACTACGATGCACTGTACAACATTAATTACCTTCGCTGGACCATGACTTCCCTCAGAATAACACATGTATGATAGTATCTGATCAGACTATATAGAGAATGAAATGAGGAGTGGAGGGATGTCTTACAAGGTTACTCTGCCATTTAGAATTCAAGTCAGGGAGGGGCCGCACGTTTCCCCTGAATAGGTCAGGTACACGACACCTTTGGAAAGATCAACATCACGCACATGCACACAGATTTGTATTGCTATTCTCCCTGAAGTCCACAGAAGCACTCATGTGAGAAGCACTACCATGACCAGAACTACAATCACTATATTATAGGGGTGTCACGATACACTCAGTTCACGATACGATACGTATCACGATACTGGGTTCACGATAACGATACGATACGATACGATTTTAACAATATTTTTTTAAACTTGAATAATGACAATATATGACTGGAAAAGTAGTATTTTATTTGAAATGCACAAATACAAAACATGCTGTTGTGGGAAATTGTTATTACAATAACAACTAGAAAAAACATGAGATTGGAGATGAGGCTTATCTTGAAATAGAATGAGTTACACCATCACTTAGATTTACTTTGAACTAAAAGGTTTCTCAGCAGTATAAATTATCATTATGCATCTTCAGTTTTTCTTCAAACTCAAACAACAAGACTTTTCTTAATCTATTTTTTATGCATCTTCAGTTTTTCCTGTCAAGTAAACTGTTTTGCCAGAAACTCAATTGAATGGTTTCTCTCCTGTATAACTTCTCATGTGTCTCTTCAGAGACTTGTTCAACTGAACTACTTTCCACACATTGAACTTCAACAAACAAAGACGTTTCTTAGTCTATTTTTAAAAAAAAAAAAAAAAAAAAAATTTTTTTTTGGCGATATGAGATTTCATCTCAACGATACATATCGTGACGTTTTACTATCGCGAAATTTCGTGGGACGATATATTGTGACACCCCTACTATATTATCTTGTCCTGCAGGACTAGATTTAGATTGATCCCTGTGAAATCTATATTGCAGATGCAATATAATTTATTATATATATATATATTAAAAAAAACACACATCATAGGCTACTATAACCAAGGCAAGGAATAGAAAAGACACTGCGGAAAATATGTGACGAGAAGGTTTTAAAGACAGTAAAAAGTCACAGCAAGATTACTAAGAATTCATGAGGCCTGGAGACTAAGGTCCAAACCCCTATGCATAGTGCATGGGCTGAGGATCATCACAAAGTCTCATGGCTGCTCCTCTGACTGAGACCCACTCTGAGGCCTGTCTGTGTTTTACCTCTTCTTTCCTATCTCTTTGCCTCCATCTTTCAAGCCTCTTGTCCCATTTTTCCAAGGCTCTTTTCATGAAAGAAGACGTTGAAAATAACTCTTCCCGGCCGCGCAATGATTGAAAACAGCCCCTTGGTTATTCTTTCCTTGATGTTTTCTTAATGCTGGAAGAATTATGCAACAACCTGACCTGACGAAGAGCCCGCGAGGTCTCGAAACGTTGAATAAAACAAGCAAACAAAACATATTGGGAGCCACTAACAGTGTATAAAACAAGCAAACAAAACATATTGGGAGGCGGAGCCACTAACAGTGTCGCCAGTCTTCCTGAATTTCAAGAATAAAGGGATAAACAATAACACGATGTCTGATCGTGAAAGTAGTGAGATTAATTGCAAACAGGTCCAAGCCTTTAACCTCCCATAGGCCTAAGCAATTATGTAAAAGCAACCCCTCGACAAAGACATGGAGGCAGCGGGGAGGTGTAACGAGCAGGGAGGTGTAACGAGCAGGAAGACTGTTAAAGACATAGAGGCAGCAGGGAGGTGTAACGAGCAGGGAGGTGTAACGAGCAGGAAGACTGTTAAAGACATAGAGGCAGCAGGGAGGTGTAACGAGCAGGGAGGTGTAACGAGCAGGACGACTGTTAAAAACCCATGACAGTAAAACATCTGCCCTGCTGAAGTGTCCTTGAGCACTCTGACCTCCCTGTGGAGTGGGCTGAAGCCAACCGTCAAAACAGTTTCACAAACCAAACACTTTGTATTCATGTTTGCTACTTTGGTAAACAAACAAACAAACAAACAAAAATCCATCTCCACAACGCATTGCCTTTGTTTTATTTACCCTTACATGTCTCCCAAGTACATCATCATCGCTATAACACCAGATCCCCGTCATTTCACTCCACCAAGCTGTGTGTATTTGTGTGTGTGTGTGTGTGTGTGTGTGTGTGTGTGTGTGTGCGTGTGTGTGTGCGTGTGTGCGTGTGTGTGTGTGTGTGTGCGGCGCGCAAAACCTGCGTGCGTGCAACTGAGAGACAGAGAGTGAGTGAGAGAGAGTGAGTGAGTGAGTGAGTGAGTGAGTGAGTGACTGTGTGAGAGAAACTGTGATTTCCAGGGAGAAGCTGAGAACTGGCAGTGTGCCTTACATGCAGGCAGCTCCTTTGCCCAAATCTCTGCGGGGCTGCCTGCCTGTAACCAGAACCAGAAATGACAGCAGAAAAAAGAAAAGGTGAGGCCATGTACCTGTATTTGGTGGGCGCCACTGGGCAGTCACAGGATAATATTCCCGCGCACTCTGCTTTAATCCTAGTATGACACTATGACGGTACAGTGCACCATACAGTACACCGTACAGTACACCGTACAGTGCGTACAGTACACTGTTGAGCACAAATGTAGGTGCTCGTGAAGATTTCAGCTAAACACAGGGTGCAAATGACATCTTTCCAAGTCAACTCATGGACTTCAATCCCCAGAAATTCATGCAGGATACTGATTGATTGATACATTGGATTTGTAGTTTTTATCTCCCAGGCAGCACACCATTAGCCTGGGTAAACCCAGCCCCCAGTCACCTGCTCTCAGGCTTACCCTGCTTACAGTCACAAGGTAGTGACTGAGAACTCTGAGAGCAGGGTCACGTGGCGGCTGGGTTCACCCAGGCTAGCACACCATACAGTAAATAACACTAAGTGAGCCTATAGCTGCACATCTCATATTTACAAATGAGCTCCATATACAGTATGAATAGAAAAGAAGGGGGTAAAAGCAAAATGGACACCAACCATAACACTAGCATGGGTTAAAAAAATGAAAGGACAGATTTGTGACAGCATGTAAAAAGTGCATGCATGCCAGATCAGATCTTTGGGACGCCTCCGCCTCTCGTCATCCTGTGAGATAAGCAGGCTAAGATAAAACGCCCGACCCAGGTAACCGCCGCCAGGTAACCCCCCCCCCCCCCCCCCCCCCCCCCCCAAACTGTGACTTCAATGAGAGAGACTTCCTAAGGGAGTCTTATGAACGCCACTCTGACATGTCGTGACTTTTCGCACGCACCGCACAATATGCTACCTGGAGATGAAAGAGACGTGGAGAGTGGGAGACTGAGAGAGAGAGAGAGAGAGAGAGAGAGAGAGAGAGAGAGAGAGAGAGAGAGAGAGAGAGAGAGAGAGAGAGAGAGAGAGAGAGAGAGAGAGATCCAGGCATGCATGTAGAAGATATACCAAACAAACATGCATTATGCAGTCACAGGAAGGACCTCCTCAGGTTCCCGGGGGACCGAGCCCCCCCCCCCCCCCCCCCCCCCCCCTTTTCCCCTCTCCTTTAAGGATTCCGCCCACACGCGTCAGAGGGACCGCTCCACTCACTGTTTGCCCAACAGCTCACACTCATCCCACACGTTATGCTAAGCTGGAGCTTGAGTCAGAGACAGTGTGACGGAGGGGGACAGGGCGCGCGTAGGGCAGAGGTAGACTAGACGTCGACAATGCAAGAAGCACCGGGCGTTTGGGGATGAGTCAACGGCGTGAAGCTCGCCCAGATCACACCGCAGAGGCAAACA
>NW_028150409.1:0-18192 GCF_964638095.1 Poromitra crassiceps | reverse complement strand
ATGGCGAATTGCGGCCAAACCGCTTTCACAAACCCTTAGCAAAGTCATAGCATACATGTCCTCAATGAGGCGGTCATTTTGAGGTCTGGCATGTCTATGTGGCGCAAAAATTGAGGGAGTTATTACGCGGCTAACTTTTTGGCAGATATAAGAATAATAATAAGTATGTGGGATTTCAAGATTGTGCCTTGCTTGTCAGCAAGCACAATAATAATGGGGGACTTTGTAATTTGTGCCTTGCTTTCAGCCAAAGTGTCAAGTGTCATACAAGAAGGAAGGCTGGCCATAATATGAATGAATCTGCACTTCCTGCCGCCCTTCAAAATAAAACCATTTAGAAGGGACAGGCACTGAATGCTGCTATAGCGCCCCCTAAAGGCGAAATGACAAAATACTTCTGATATAGGCTCAGAGTACATCCCTCCACACCTGTACCAAGTTTGGTTAGCATCGGACGATTTTTGTGAAATAGGCCCCACCAACAGAAGATTGGAAGTGGATTATATCGCAACGGTGCGTTTTTTTTTTAAACTTCCAAATCAGTGTTGTGCAGGACAGTCCCCACAAGATGTGTGCGTTGGTTTGGTGAAGATTGGACAAAGTTTCAAGGAGAAATGGCAAAAAAACGGTTTTGGACAAAATGCAAAATGGCGGAAAATCTAGTCAGACGGAAATGGGCGTGGCCTAGTTGAGTAGATGCGGGAGGACCAAAGGAATCCAGGGAAAAAATAATTTTGATGATAAACCCTACGGTTCAAAAGTTATCGAGCAAAAGGTAAGGAGGGCTGTTATAGCGCCACCATCTGGTCAATTAGTGCAATTTTTTCGGGGATAGTAAAAGACCCCTCACTGCACCTCCCTACCAAGTTTCGTAGCTCTAGCTGTTATGGTTTCTGAATGACAGCTAATTTACTGCAAGATTTTGTATGATTTTTCCAAACCCCATCCAAGTCAATGGGGAAAAAAATGGCGCCTAATGGCGAATTGCGGCCAAACCGCTTTCACAAACCCTTAGCAAAGTCATAGCATACATGTCCTCAATGAGGCGGTCATTTTGAGGTCTGGCATGTCTATGTGGCGCAAAAATTGAGGGAGTTATTACGCGGCTAACTTTTTGGCAGATATAAGAATAATAATAAGTATGTGGGATTTCAAGATTGTGCCTTGCTTGTCAGCAAGCACAATAATAAGTATGTGGGATTTCAAGATTGTGCCTTGCTTGTCAGCAAGCACAATAATAATGGGGGACTTTGTAATTTGTGCCTTGCTTTCAGCCAAAGTGTCAAGTGTCATACAAGAAGGAAGGCTGGCCATAATGAGAATGAATCTGCACTTCCTGCCGCCCTTCAAAATAAAACAATTTCGAAGGGACAGGCACTGAATGCTGCTATAGCGCCCCCTAAAGGCTAAATGACAAAATACTTCTGATATAGGCTCAGAGTACATCCCTCCACACCTGTACCAAGTTTGGTTAGCATCGGACGATCTTTGTGAAATAGGCCCCACCCACAGAAAGTTGGAAGTGGATTATATCGCAACGGTGCGTTTTTTTTTAAAACTTCCAAATCAGTGTTGTGCAGGACAGTCCCCACATGATGTGTGCGTTGGTTTGGTGAAGATTGGACAAACTTTCAAGGAGAAATCGCAAAAAAACTGTTTTGGACAAAATGCAAAATGGCGGAAAATCTAGTCAGACGGAAATGGGCGTGGCCTAGTTGAGTAGATGCGGGAGGACCCAAGGAATCCAGGGAAAAAAGAATTTTGATGATAAACCCTACGGTTCAAAAGTTATGGACCAAAAGGTAAGGAGGGCTGTTATAGCACCACCATCTGGTCAATTGGTGCATTTTTTTCGGGGATAGTAAAAGACCCCTCAGTGCACCTCCTTACCAAGTTTCGTAGCTCTAGCTGTTATGGTTTCTGATTTACACCTAATTTACTGCAAGATTTTGCAAGATTTTTCCAAACCCCATGCAAGTCAATGGGGAAAAAAATGGTGCTTAATGGCGAATTGCGGCCAAACCGCTTTCACAAACCCTTAGCAAAGTCATAGCATACATGTCCTCAATGAGGCGGTCATTTTGAGGTCTGGCATGTCTATGTGGCGCAAAAATTGAGGGAGTTATTACGCGGCTAACTTTTTGGCAGATATAAGAATAATAATAAGTATGTGGGATTTCAAGATTGTGCCTTGCTTGTCAGCAAGCACAATAATAATGGGGGACTTTGTAATTTGTGCCTTGCTTTCAGCCAAAGTGTCAAGTGTCATACAAGAAGGAAGGCTGGCCATAATGAGAATGAATCTGCACTTCCTGCCGCCCTTCAAAATAAAACAATTTCGAAGGGACAGGCACTGAATGCTGCTATAGCGCCCCCTAAAGGCTAAATGACAAAATACTTCTGATATAGGCTCAGAGTACATCCCTCCACACCTGTACCAAGTTTGGTTAGCATCGGACGATCTTTGTGAAATAGGCCCCACCCACAGAAAGTTGGAAGTGGATTATATCGCAACGGTGCGTTTTTTTTTTAAACTTCCAAATCAGTGTTGTGCAGGACAGTCCCCACATGATGTGTGCGTTGGTTTGGTGAAGATTGGACAAACTTTCAAGGAGAAATCGCAAAAAAACTGTTTTGGACAAAATGCAAAATGGCGGAAAATCTAGTCAGACGGAAATGGGCGTGGCCTAGTTGAGTAGATGCGGGAGGACCCAAGGAATCCAGGGAAAAAAGAATTTTGATGATAAACCCTACGGTTCAAAAGTTATGGACCAAAAGGTAAGGAGGGCTGTTATAGCACCACCATCTGGTCAATTGGTGCATTTTTTTCGGGGATAGTAAAAGACCCCTCAGTGCACCTCCTTACCAAGTTTCGTAGCTCTAGCTGTTATGGTTTCTGATTTACACCTAATTTACTGCAAGATTTTGCAAGATTTTTCCAAACCCCATGCAAGTCAATGGGGAAAAAAATGGTGCTTAATGGCGAATTGCGGCCAAACCGCTTTCACAAACCCTTAGCAAAGTCATAGCATACATGTCCTCAATGAGGCGGTCATTTTGAGGTCTGGCATGTCTATGTGGCGCAAAAATTGAGGGAGTTATTACGCGGCTAACTTTTTGGCAGATATAAGAATAATAATAAGTATGTGGGATTTCAAGATTGTGCCTTGCTTGTCAGCAAGCACAATAATAATGGGGGACTTTGTAATTTGTGCCTTGCTTTCAGCCAAAGTGTCAAGTGTCATACAAGAAGGAAGGCTGGCCATAATGAGAATGAATCTGCACTTCCTGCCGCCCTTCAAAATAAAACAATTTCGAAGGGACAGGCACTGAATGCTGCTATAGCGCCCCCTAAAGGCTAAATGACAAAATACTTCTGATATAGGCTCAGAGTACATCCCTCCACACCTGTACCAAGTTTGGTTAGCATCGGACGATCTTTGTGAAATAGGCCCCACCCACAGAAAGTTGGAAGTGGATTATATCGCAACGGTGCGTTTTTTTTTAAAACTTCCAAATCAGTGTTGTGCAGGACAGTCCCCACATGATGTGTGCGTTGGTTTGGTGAAGATTGGACAAACTTTCAAGGAGAAATCGCAAAAAAACTGTTTTGGACAAAATGCAAAATGGCGGAAAATCTAGTCAGACGGAAATGGGCGTGGCCTAGTTGAGTAGATGCGGGAGGACCCAAGGAATCCAGGGAAAAAAGAATTTTGATGATAAACCCTACGGTTCAAAAGTTATGGACCAAAAGGTAAGGAGGGCTGTTATAGCACCACCATCTGGTCAATTGGTGCATTTTTTTCGGGGATAGTAAAAGACCCCTCAGTGCACCTCCTTACCAAGTTTCGTAGCTCTAGCTGTTATGGTTTCTGATTTACACCTAATTTACTGCAAGATTTTGCAAGATTTTTCCAAACCCCATGCAAGTCAATGGGGAAAAAAATGGTGCTTAATGGCGAATTGCGGCCAAACCGCTTTCACAAACCCTTAGCAAAGTCATAGCATACATGTCCTCAATGAGGCGGTCATTTTGAGGTCTGGCATGTCTATGTGGCGCAAAAATTGAGGGAGTTATTACGCGGCTAACTTTTTGGCAGATATAAGAATAATAATAAGTATGTGGGATTTCAAGATTGTGCCTTGCTTGTCAGCAAGCACAATAATAATGGGGGACTTTGTAATTTGTGCCTTGCTTTCAGCCAAAGTGTCAAGTGTCATACAAGAAGGAAGGCTGGCCATAATATGAATGAATCTGCACTTCCTGCCGCCCTTCAAAATAAAACCATTTAGAAGGGACAGGCACTGAATGCTGCTATAGCGCCCCCTAAAGGCGAAATGACAAAATACTTCTGATATAGGCTCAGAGTACATCCCTCCACACCTGTACCAAGTTTGGTTAGCATCGGACGATTTTTGTGAAATAGGCCCCACCAACAGAAGATTGGAAGTGGATTATATCGCAACGGTGCGTTTTTTTTTTAAACTTCCAAATCAGTGTTGTGCAGGACAGTCCCCACAAGATGTGTGCGTTGGTTTGGTGAAGATTGGACAAAGTTTCAAGGAGAAATGGCAAAAAAACGGTTTTGGACAAAATGCAAAATGGCGGAAAATCTAGTCAGACGGAAATGGGCGTGGCCTAGTTGAGTAGATGCGGGAGGACCAAAGGAATCCAGGGAAAAAATAATTTTGATGATAAACCCTACGGTTCAAAAGTTATCGAGCAAAAGGTAAGGAGGGCTGTTATAGCGCCACCATCTGGTCAATTAGTGCAATTTTTTCGGGGATAGTAAAAGACCCCTCACTGCACCTCCCTACCAAGTTTCGTAGCTCTAGCTGTTATGGTTTCTGAATGACAGCTAATTTACTGCAAGATTTTGTATGATTTTTCCAAACCCCATCCAAGTCAATGGGGAAAAAAATGGCGCCTAATGGCGAATTGCGGCCAAACCGCTTTCACAAACCCTTAGCAAAGTCATAGCATACATGTCCTCAATGAGGCGGTCATTTTGAGGTCTGGCATGTCTATGTGGCGCAAAAATTGAGGGAGTTATTACGCGGCTAACTTTTTGGCAGATATAAGAATAATAATAAGTATGTGGGATTTCAAGATTGTGCCTTGCTTGTCAGCAAGCACAATAATAATGGGGGACTTTGTAATTTGTGCCTTGCTTTCAGCCAAAGTGTCAAGTGTCATACAAGAAGGAAGGCTGGCCATAATATGAATGAATCTGCACTTCCTGCCGCCCTTCAAAATAAAACCATTTAGAAGGGACAGGCACTGAATGCTGCTATAGCGCCCCCTAAAGGCGAAATGACAAAATACTTCTGATATAGGCTCAGAGTACATCCCTCCACACCTGTACCAAGTTTGGTTAGCATCGGACGATTTTTGTGAAATAGGCCCCACCAACAGAAGATTGGAAGTGGATTATATCGCAACGGTGCGTTTTTTTTTTAAACTTCCAAATCAGTGTTGTGCAGGACAGTCCCCACAAGATGTGTGCGTTGGTTTGGTGAAGATTGGACAAAGTTTCAAGGAGAAATGGCAAAAAAACGGTTTTGGACAAAATGCAAAATGGCGGAAAATCTAGTCAGACGGAAATGGGCGTGGCCTAGTTGAGTAGATGCGGGAGGACCAAAGGAATCCAGGGAAAAAATAATTTTGATGATAAACCCTACGGTTCAAAAGTTATCGAGCAAAAGGTAAGGAGGGCTGTTATAGCGCCACCATCTGGTCAATTAGTGCAATTTTTTCGGGGATAGTAAAAGACCCCTCACTGCACCTCCCTACCAAGTTTCGTAGCTCTAGCTGTTATGGTTTCTGAATGACAGCTAATTTACTGCAAGATTTTGTATGATTTTTCCAAACCCCATCCAAGTCAATGGGGAAAAAAATGGCGCCTAATGGCGAATTGCGGCCAAACCGCTTTCACAAACCCTTAGCAAAGTCATAGCATACATGTCCTCAATGAGGCGGTCATTTTGAGGTCTGGCATGTCTATGTGGCGCAAAAATTGAGGGAGTTATTACGCGGCTAACTTTTTGGCAGATATAAGAATAATAATAAGTATGTGGGATTTCAAGATTGTGCCTTGCTTGTCAGCAAGCACAATAATAAGTATGTGGGATTTCAAGATTGTGCCTTGCTTGTCAGCAAGCACAATAATAATGGGGGACTTTGTAATTTGTGCCTTGCTTTCAGCCAAAGTGTCAAGTGTCATACAAGAAGGAAGGCTGGCCATAATGAGAATGAATCTGCACTTCCTGCCGCCCTTCAAAATAAAACAATTTCGAAGGGACAGGCACTGAATGCTGCTATAGCGCCCCCTAAAGGCTAAATGACAAAATACTTCTGATATAGGCTCAGAGTACATCCCTCCACACCTGTACCAAGTTTGGTTAGCATCGGACGATCTTTGTGAAATAGGCCCCACCCACAGAAAGTTGGAAGTGGATTATATCGCAACGGTGCGTTTTTTTTTAAAACTTCCAAATCAGTGTTGTGCAGGACAGTCCCCACATGATGTGTGCGTTGGTTTGGTGAAGATTGGACAAACTTTCAAGGAGAAATCGCAAAAAAACTGTTTTGGACAAAATGCAAAATGGCGGAAAATCTAGTCAGACGGAAATGGGCGTGGCCTAGTTGAGTAGATGCGGGAGGACCCAAGGAATCCAGGGAAAAAAGAATTTTGATGATAAACCCTACGGTTCAAAAGTTATGGACCAAAAGGTAAGGAGGGCTGTTATAGCACCACCATCTGGTCAATTGGTGCATTTTTTTCGGGGATAGTAAAAGACCCCTCAGTGCACCTCCTTACCAAGTTTCGTAGCTCTAGCTGTTATGGTTTCTGATTTACACCTAATTTACTGCAAGATTTTGCAAGATTTTTCCAAACCCCATGCAAGTCAATGGGGAAAAAAATGGTGCTTAATGGCGAATTGCGGCCAAACCGCTTTCACAAACCCTTAGCAAAGTCATAGCATACATGTCCTCAATGAGGCGGTCATTTTGAGGTCTGGCATGTCTATGTGGCGCAAAAATTGAGGGAGTTATTACGCGGCTAACTTTTTGGCAGATATAAGAATAATAATAAGTATGTGGGATTTCAAGATTGTGCCTTGCTTGTCAGCAAGCACAATAATAATGGGGGACTTTGTAATTTGTGCCTTGCTTTCAGCCAAAGTGTCAAGTGTCATACAAGAAGGAAGGCTGGCCATAATGAGAATGAATCTGCACTTCCTGCCGCCCTTCAAAATAAAACAATTTCGAAGGGACAGGCACTGAATGCTGCTATAGCGCCCCCTAAAGGCTAAATGACAAAATACTTCTGATATAGGCTCAGAGTACATCCCTCCACACCTGTACCAAGTTTGGTTAGCATCGGACGATCTTTGTGAAATAGGCCCCACCCACAGAAAGTTGGAAGTGGATTATATCGCAACGGTGCGTTTTTTTTTAAAACTTCCAAATCAGTGTTGTGCAGGACAGTCCCCACATGATGTGTGCGTTGGTTTGGTGAAGATTGGACAAACTTTCAAGGAGAAATCGCAAAAAAACTGTTTTGGACAAAATGCAAAATGGCGGAAAATCTAGTCAGACGGAAATGGGCGTGGCCTAGTTGAGTAGATGCGGGAGGACCCAAGGAATCCAGGGAAAAAAGAATTTTGATGATAAACCCTACGGTTCAAAAGTTATGGACCAAAAGGTAAGGAGGGCTGTTATAGCACCACCATCTGGTCAATTGGTGCATTTTTTTCGGGGATAGTAAAAGACCCCTCAGTGCACCTCCTTACCAAGTTTCGTAGCTCTAGCTGTTATGGTTTCTGATTTACACCTAATTTACTGCAAGATTTTGCAAGATTTTTCCAAACCCCATGCAAGTCAATGGGGAAAAAAATGGTGCTTAATGGCGAATTGCGGCCAAACCGCTTTCACAAACCCTTAGCAAAGTCATAGCATACATGTCCTCAATGAGGCGGTCATTTTGAGGTCTGGCATGTCTATGTGGCGCAAAAATTGAGGGAGTTATTACGCGGCTAACTTTTTGGCAGATATAAGAATAATAATAAGTATGTGGGATTTCAAGATTGTGCCTTGCTTGTCAGCAAGCACAATAATAAGTATGTGGGATTTCAAGATTGTGCCTTGCTTGTCAGCAAGCACAATAATTATTGCTTTTATCTCGGAAACGGAAGGTGCAATCGTGATTCTGCCCACCAGTAGCGTACTTTTTCACCCCGATTCCAACGCCGCCATCATTGAGTCTCTACGAGTTACGGTTGCGGAGATACGTTGCTGTAGCGCCCCCCATAGGCAAACAATAGCGCCCCCTACACGCCAAATGACACTATCTCTTCTGAAATCAACTCAGAAGTGTCAAGTGTCATACAAGAAGGAAGGCTGGCCATAATGAGAATGAATCTGCACTTCCTGCCGCCCTTCAAAATAAAACCATTTAGAAGGGACAGGCACTGAATGCTGCTATAGCGCCCCCTAAAGGCTAAATGACAAAATACTTCTGATATAGGCTCAGAGTACATCCCTCCACACCTGTACCAAGTTTGGTTAGCATCGGACGATTTTTGTGAAATAGGCCCCACCCACAGAAGATTGGAAGTGGATTATATCGCAATGGTGTGTTTTTTTTTTGAACTTCCAAATCAGTGTTGTGCAGGACACTCCCAACATGATGTGTGCGTTGGTTTGGTGAAGATTGGACAAAATTCCAAGGAGAAATGGCAAAAAAAGGGTTTTGGACAAAATGCAAAATGGCGGAAAATCTAGTCAGACGCAAATGGGCGTGGCCTAGTTGAGTAGATGCGGGAGGACCCAAGGAATCCAGGGAAAAAATAATTTTGATGATAGACCCTACGGTTCAAAAGTTATGGACCAAAAGGTAAGGAGGGCTGTTATAGCGCCACCATATGGTCAATTGGTGCAATTTTTTCGGGGATAGTAAAAGACCCCTCAGTGCACCTCCCCATCAAGTTTCGTAATTCTAGCTCTTATGGTTTCTGAATTACACCTAATTTACTGCAAGATTTTGCAAGATTTTTCCAAACCCCATGCAAGTCAATGGGGAAAAAAATGGCGCTTAATGGCGAATTGCGGCCAAACCGCTTTCACAAACCCTTAACAAAGTCATAGCAACCATGTCCTCAATGAGCCGCTCATTTTGAGGTCTGGCATGTCTATGTGGCGCAAAAACTGTGGGCGGTGTTACGCGGCTAACTTTTTGGCAGATATAAGAATAATAATAAGTATGTGGGATTTCAAGATTGTGCCTTGCTTGTCAGCAAGCACAATAATAAGTATGTGGGATTTCAAGATTGTGCCTTGCTTGTCAGCAAGCACAATAATAACAAGCAGACAGAGGCATGGAGGTTTTGTATGCGGGTGAGGATGGGACTGGTGAAAGAGTAGCTGGGGGTGGCGATGGGAGTGGAGTTGAGGTGAAGTTACAGTAACTGCAGGTTTTGGAGGGTGGGGGCACGAAGACAGGTACGGGCATGTCATTGCCACAAATGCATCTTTCGACTGTACAGGAGGCACTAGTGCAGCGACCAGGACACATACCCTAAATCCGGCTTCCCACCCGCAGACATGGCCAATTGTGCCTGTACGGATGCCCGACCAAGCCAGAGGCAACACGGGGGCCTGAACCTGTAACCCTCGTGTTGGTAGGCAGGGAATCTACCGCTGCACTACACGGACGAATGCCCAAGTCTTTGTTTTTTTAGTTGACGTTGTTTTCTAACTGAGTTGACATTTGTAACAAGACAGATAATTGGGTTTATGGTATAGAGCTAGTCAGCTAGAGATGGACGTGGAGCTGCAATGAGGCTTGATTTTGGAGCTGGAGCTTGGGCTAAGCAGAGGGCAGTAACCCAGTAGTGCTGGAGCAAGGGCTGAGGCCCAGTATTCCCACTGGAACTGTTCAACTGTATATGCAAGGAGATGTGATGTTACCATGGGACAATGTCAGCTGCCAAGAAAGTGCTGATCACAGCCGGAATAAAATGTATCTGTGTCAGGAGGAATAAAGTAGGCTGGCAGAAGAGGCAACCAAGCATTTACATACAAAGGCAGACACACACACACACACACACACACACACACACACACACACACACACACACACACACACACACACACACAACACACACACACACACACACACACACACACACACACACACACCATTAAAACACATTTACTCAAACACACAGATGTGCAAAACCGCAAACATACACAAACACTGAGGGATGTACCCCTGTTTTTTTCCCAAGGCAATGATTAAATGTTGTTCGTATAGTTGAATTCTAGTCCACTGTGCGATAAACTGATTATATTGCCTTTGTCCATTTGAAAATGATTAGTAATAGTCAAATGTTGAGAAGTTGAAGGATGCGCTGCCTCTACCAGCCTTGGGGGATGTAATGGTGAATGTGGGGCTGCTGGGTGATTAGCTGACTCTTTGCCACTAGCAAATCTCTCAGGAGGGGAGAGATGTGAGCAGCTCAATTGAACCCTGGCAGGTAATCTGAGGAAACAGATGGATTTTTAGTTATATTTGGCAACAGATTAGCCACTTCCCCCCGTTGCTTAGAAATTCTGCTGTTGCCAACTCCTGTTTGACAATCTGAATATTAGTCCTTGGTCAGGAGGTCTGGCTTCTGCACTGTTAGATTGCTCATTCTGATGAGTGTGCCCCTGCAGCATTCAATCCCTATCTGTGCTTTCTAAGGCCCAGCTGCACTAGCCGCCGGCCAACCTCTCAACCCCAAGCGCTTGCCCTCTCGCGCGCCCCACCTGCTCTGCCTATCGCAGCATGCCAGCGCCCGGTGCCAGAGGAAGTTATCAGCTCCCTATCCCCTCTGCCCATAATCCTCTCCGAGGTGGAGAGAGAAAGTGTTAAGTAGCACTTCTCCTGCCATTTCCTGGTGAGGCAGAATGAACAGGTGACCTAATCGGTTGTCTTTAAATGAGCTGCTATTTTTAGTAACGCACGCTCTCCTCTTAGAGTTTTGCAGGTAATGTACATTAGAAGTGGTACAATGTGGGATTTCTGTTTGATATATCTCACAGAGATAATGCTGCTGACACGGTCATACTTTGTGCAGGTTGATGTTCCATATATTGCTGGCTCAAGTACAGTAATAAACTCTCTAAAGGATTTATTAGGGAGATATGATGTGCTAGCAATTTCTCTTTATGTTACAGTAATTGGTGTTTTGTTTATCCTAACAGTCACCACATGGGCCCTATCTATCTGTGCCGTATAGCACCATTTACCACATGGGCCCTATCTCTCTGTGCCGTATAGCACCATTTACCACATGGGCCCTATCTCTCTGTGCCGTATAGCACCATTTACCACATGGGCCCTATCTCTCTGTGCCGTATAGCACCATTTACCACATGGGCCCTATCTCTCTGTGCCATATAGCACAATTTACCACATGGGCCCTATCTCTCTGTGCTGTATAGCACGATTTACCACATGGGCCCTATCTCTCTGTGCCGTATAGCACCATTTACCACATGGGCCCTATCTCTCTGTGCTGTATAGCACCATTTACCACATGGGCCCTATCTCTCTGTGCCGTATAGCACCATTTACCACATGGGCCCTATCTCTCTGTGCCGTATAGCACCATTTACCACATGGGCCCTATCTCTCTGTGCCATATAGCACCATTTACCACATGGGCCCTATCTCTCTGTGCCATATAGCACAATTTACCACATGGGCCCTATCTCTCTGTGCTGTATAGCACAATTTACCACATGGGCCCTATCTCTCTGTGCCATATAGCACAATTTACCACATGGGCCCTATCTCTCTGTGCTGTATAGCACCATTTACCACATGGGCCCTATCTCTCTGTGCTGTATAGCACCATTTACCACATGGGCCCTATCTCTCTGTGCCATATAGCACCATTTACCACATGGGCCCTATCTCTCTGTGCCGTATAGCACCATTTACCACATGGGCCCTATCTCTCTGTGCCGTATAGCACCATTTACCACATGGGCCCTATCTCTCTGTGCCATATAGCACAATTTACCACATGGGCCCTATCTCTCTGTGCTGTATAGCACGATTTACCACATGGGCCCTATCTCTCTGTGCCGTATAGCACCATTTACCACATGGGCCCTATCTCTCTGTGCCGTATAGCACCATTTACCACATGGGCCCTATCTCTCTGTGCCGTATAGCACCATTTACCACATGGGCCCTATCTCTCTGTGCCGTATAGCACAATTTACCACATGGGCCCTATCTCTCTGTGCCATATAGCACAATTTACCACATGGGCCCTATCTCTCTGTGCTGTATAGCACCATTTACCACATGGGCCCTATCTCTCTGTGCCATATAGCACAATTTACCACATTGACCACATGTGCCCTATCTCTCTGTGCCATATAGCACCATTTACCACATGGGCCCTATCTCTCTGTGCCATATAGCACCATTTACCACATTTACCACATGGGCCCTATCTCTCTGTGCTGTATAGCACCATTTACCACATGGGCCCTATCTCTCTGTGCCGTATAGCACCATTTACCACATGGGCCCTATCTCTCTGTGCCATATAGCACCATTTACCACATGGGCCCTATCTCTCTGTGCCGTATAGCACCATTTACCACATGGGCCCTATCTCTCTGTGCCGTATAGCACCATTTACCACATGGGCCCTATCTCTCTGTGCTGTATAGCACCATTTACCACATCGGCCCTATCTCTCTGTGCTGTATAGCACCATTTACCACATCGGCCCTATCTCTCTGTGCCATATAGCACCATTTACCACATGGGCCCTATCTCTCTGTGCCGTATAGCACCATTTACCACATGGGCCCTATCTCTCTGTGCCGTATAGCACCATTTACCACATGGGCCCTATCTCTCTGTGCCGTATAGCACCATTTACCACATGGGCCCTATCTCTCTGTGCCGTATAGCACCATTTACCACATGGGCCCTATCTCTCTGTGCTGTATAGCACGATTTACCACATGGGCCCTATCTCTCTGTGCCGTATAGTACCATTTACCACATGGGCCCTATCTCTCTGTGCCGTATAGCACCATTTACCACATGGGCCCTATCTCTCTGTGCTGTATAGCACGATTTACCACATGGGCCCTATCTCTCTGTGCCATATAGCACGATTTACCACATGGGCCCTATCTCTCTGTGCCGTATAGCACCATTTACCACATGGGCCCTATCTCTCTGTGCCATATAGCACCATTTACCACATGTGCCCTATCTCTCTGTGCCGTATAGCACCATCCTCACAGTCACCACATGGGCCCTATCTCTCTGTGCCGTATAGCACCATCCTCACAGTCACCACATGGGCCCTATCTCTCTGTGCCGTATAGCACCATTTGGCACATTCGTTTCCTACACTGTACCTGGTTTCACATGATCATTCATGTACTGTTTCATATAGCATTTTATATCATATACAATTAGTGCCATGGCGAGAACAGAATTCAGTCAAGTAGCAGTGAGAGATTCCCCTTCAGGTCATTTGCCTCTGAAGTGATTTCAGATAGACAATGGCCTCATCTCCTTGCAGTACTGACTGGCCCCTTCTATGGTGTTAATGATGTATGTATGGATGGTGTTAATGATGTATGTATGGATGGTGTTAATGATGTATGGATGGATGGTGTTCATGATGTATGGATGGATGGTGTTAATGATGTATGTATGGATGGTGTTAATGATGTATGTATGGATGGTGTTAATGATGTATGTATGGATGGTGTTAATGATGTATGTATGGATGGTGTTCATGATGTATGGATGGATGGTGTTAATGATGTATGTATGGATGGTGTTAATGATGTATGTATGGATGGTGTTCATGATGTATGTATGGATGGTGTTAATGATGTATGTATGGATGGTGTTAATGGTGTATGTATGGATGGTGTTAATGATGTATGTATGGATGGTGTTAATGATGTATGTATGGATGGTGTTAATGATGTATGTATGGATGGTGTTCATGATGTATGTATGGATGGTGTTAATGATGTATGTATGGATGGTGTTCATGATGTATGTATGGATGGTGTTCATGATGTATGTATGGATGGTGTTAATGATGTATGTATGGATGGTGTTAATGATGTATGTATGGATGGTGTTCATGATGTATGTATGGATGGTGTTCATGATGTATGTATGGATGGTGTTAATGATGTATGTATGGATGGTGGTAATGATGTATGTATGGATGGTGTTAATGATGTATGTATGGATGGTGTTCATGATGTATGTATGGATGGTGTTAATGATGTATGTATGGATGGTGTTCATGATGTATGTATGGATGGTGTTAATGATGTATGTATGGATGGTGTTAATGATGTATGTATGGATGGTGTTCATGATGTATGTATGGATGGTGTTCATGATGTATGTATGGATGGTGTTAATGATGTATGTATGGATGGTGTTAATGATGTATGTATGGATGGTGTTCATGATGTATGTATGGATGGTGTTAATGATGTATGGATGGATGGTGTTCATGATGTATGTATGGATGGTGTTCATGATGTATGTATGGATGGTGTTAATGATGTATGTATGGATGGTGTTCATGATGTATGTATGGGTGGTGTTAATGATGTATGTATGGATGGTGTTAATGATGTATGTATGGATGGTGTTAATGATGTATGTATGGATGGTGTTAATGATGTATGTATGGATGGTGTTCATGATGTATGTATGGATGGTGTTCATGATGTATGTATGGATGGTGTTCATGATGTATGTATGGATGGTGTTAATGATGTATGTATGGATGGTGTTCATGATGTATGTATGGATGGTGTTCATGATGTATGTATGGATGGTGTTCATGATGTATGTATGGATGGTGTTCATGATGTATGTATGGATGGTGTTAATGATGTATGTATGGATGGTGTTCATGATGTATGTATGGATGGTGTTCATGATGTATGTATGGATGGTGTTCATGATGTATGTATGGATGGTGTTAATGATGTATGTATGGATGGTGTTAATGATGTATGTATGGATGGTGTTAATGATGTATGTATGGATGGTGTTCATGATGTATGTATGGATGGTGTTAATGATGTATGTATGGATGGTGTTAATGATGTATGGATGGATGGTGGTAATGATGTATGTATGGATGGTGTTCATGATGTATGTATGGATGGTGTTCATGATGTATGTATGGATGGTGTTCATGATGTATGTATGGATGGTGGTAATGATGTATGTATGGATGGTGTTAATGATGTATGTATGGATGGTGTTCATGATGTATGTATGGATGGTGGTAATGATGTATGTATGGATGGTGTTAATGATGTATGTATGGATGGTGTTAATGATGTATGTATGGATGGTGTTCATGATGTATGTATGGATGGTGTTAATGATGTATGTATGGATGGTGTTAATGATGTATGTATGGATGGTGTTCATGATGTATGTATGGATGGTGTTCATGATGTATGTATGGATGGTGTTCATGATGTATGTATGGATGGTGTTCATGATGTATGTATGGATGGTGTTCATGATGTATGTATGGATGGTGTTAATGATGTATGTATGGATGGTGTTCATGATGTATGTATGGATGGTGGTAATGATGTATGTATGGATGGTGTTAATGATGTATGTATGGATGGTGTTAATGATGTATGTATGGATGGTGTTCATGATGTATGTATGGATGGTGTTAATGATGTATGTATGGATGGTGTTAATGATGTATGTATGGATGGTGTTCATGATGTATGTATGGATGGTGTTCATGATGTATGTATGGATGGTGTTCATGATGTATGTATGGATGGTGTTCATGATGTATGTATGGATGGTGTTAATGATGTATGTATGGATGGTGTTAATGATGTATGTAGTTGGTATTTACCCACTGAGCCAGATTATTCCCTTATGATCCAATGATCACTCAGTCTTTAGTGGACTCAGAGGGTACTGCAGGGTCACTGCTTAGCCATGAGATCCTCCACTCCAGTGCCAATGCCAAGACCGCATCTGACTATCTGTTGAATCTGTCAAGGACTGCTAGATGCCAATATCCTCCTCCTAAACCATTTGAGGAGAAATGTGTAACATTTCATTGTAGCGTCTTCAATGAGTTGTACTGTAGCTCAGCCTGGCTTAATGAGTTGTACTGTAGCTCAGCCTGGCTCAATGAGTTGTACTGTAGCTCAGCCTGGCTCACGGACCGTTTTCACTCACAATCATTTGCGAAAGACTTCTGAGTGGCTGTTGGAAACATTCCAGTCAAATTCACGTTTCCTTGGCAGCCATGATCACATCTGCATTACAAAGTACACTACAAGGGGTTCCCTAATGTTCAATAAGCTATCCCACAGTCCATTCTTTTAATATACTTTAGTATATTTCTAGAAAGTATGTTGAATTTACCTGAAAATGTAAAAGCAGATCAGTTCAACTTTTTTATTTTCAATTTCACTAATGCATATATTGGCCCATATTTCCTTGTAAAAAATTTGCAAGCAAAGCATGGTGGTATGCATATTTTCTTAATCATTAGTGTTTGTGGTGGCAGGGTGCCTACATTGACCATGTTTACTGTCCCGCACCCCTTCACCTTGAGCAAGCGTAATGCTGATGCATGTATTTCAAGACACACAGTAGAGACAACTTCATCACAAACTAACAAGGCATGCGATAGGCCTAGATTCATGCTTTGAGTGATATTTAGCTGTTCAGTTGGGAGCTGTGCTCGGGCTTGTTCCATTTGCAGTTGGTAATCAGTGAAAAGTCACGCTCTCCCTGAGGAGAGCACTGCTACATCTGACCACATCCCATGGTTCCTAGCTTCTCCACCACCCTCATGCAGACGCAGACGAGAGGGCAAAATAAAGAGTAGCGTCCCAAGCTGCAGATTGCTCAAAGACAGGATTAGAGAGAGAGGAAGGGGGGTGGGGGGGGGTGGGGGGGGGGGGGGGGGCAGCGAGTGAGAGAGAGAGATTGGTAGAACAGGAGGAGAAGAGGAGAGGAGGGGCAATTAAGGCATGCTAGATTGACTGGCTGGGTAGGCCCGGCACACTTTGGGATGGGGAGGTGGTGTAATTGGAAAGTAATGATGCCTCGGGTGGCATGTGGGGAAGCTCAGTATAATGTAGGAGAGAACACTGTGTGTGGGTCTGCTCTTTGCAGCTATGATTGCAAACAGAGTTTATACTGTCCAACACTTTTAATATAGTCAAATGATTGTACATTCACACTTAGCAAACTTGATTACTTTGTATTGCCTTTTGATGTTGAATAATAGATAATAATAGATAATAATAGATTGCACTAGTGTTGAAGACCTATGTAAATATAGCACCAACTTGATAGTTTGTAAAATTGGGACCTAAATAGCTTAAATTAAAAACAGTTTCCAAAATTGTTTTAATGTTTTTCTACCATGCCATGCATGATGTCATATCGTGAGAATTTTGTGCTCGATTGGCCACTTCCTGCACAACAGTGTCCTGCATCCATCTAGTGTCCCTTATGATAAGGATTGGTCAATTTGAAACTTGCCATATATTTATCCTTGCAAGCTGCCTTCTCTAACCCAAGTGATAATGATTATGGTTAGTTTAGGTTCTTCATTTGTGATATAATGTCCATTTACATTCTTAGCCACCCCAAGATTCAGTATGTTGACTTGACTTGACTGAGACAGTTTACATAATTCACACTAAAAGTATTGATGGCAGCATCAATGAATGCCAGGCATTCACTTCCCATCCCTCTATCCCTCTCCTCCTACTGGCTGGCAGATAAGTAGGCGGAGCTTCTATGTCTTCTGCCCCTCAGGAGTTGTTAGGTGCATATTAGCTGCAGCCATTGAGTTATAATATGAATGGAGAGAGCGTCCGTATCTCCGCCCTGTATGTGTATTGAAGCCAAAATCCGGCCAGATCAGTGAACCAGAGCATGCGCACTAGCGCCTTTGATTGAGAACCTGCGAGAGCTCCACGCCCCTCTGAACTTTCTTAGGTAGAGCTGCTGTTTCTAGAATGCGCACAGTGCGTTGTGTATTTATATACAGTCTAGCTCTGTAAATATTACACTTTAAGTTGTAATATTTTTTGTCTCGCTAAAAGTA
>NW_028150410.1:12500-18263 GCF_964638095.1 Poromitra crassiceps | reverse complement strand
AATGGGCACTGTTTACCTTCTCTCTCGGTTTTCCTCACAGAGATCTCCCATTTCCTCCTCTGGCAAAATGCTCCATTGTGATGCGTTTTACATCACAACGGAACTGCGGAAGTTCTGCTGGAGAGGCAGAATCTGCTCCGAGGGCGGCTGCTATTGTTTATTTTTATTTTTTAAGTATGCCACTGAATAGAGCCTTAATAACGAGCCTTAATGACTTGCAGCTGGCAGGGGCGGAGTTTCTGCAGGCAGAGAAAGGGAAGATTTTTCTCCATGAGGTAAACAGAGAGAGAAGGTAAACACTGCCCATGTGCTTATATTACCAAGATTATATACAAAGTGGGTTGATAATCGGTAAAGCTATCCTTTAACACCGGCCTTCAAACCTTTTTTATTCAGGAAGGCTTTTTCATGTTAACTTTTATCAGTCTAGAGCCCTGCATTCTGTCCCGAGCCCGAGGGGGCCCGAGAACTCACAAACCCGTGTTTATTTGAGCCGGTCTGGACTAACGTCACATGGATTACAAACTGAGGAGAGAGAGTGATGATGAGAGTGATGAAGTCTCTATGATATAATAAGGATATGAGCCGCTGCATGTCAGAAAATTAGCAATTTACAGGACATAAATACACGCATTACACATGCCCCTATTTCCTCTGTTCCAGACCACTGCTTATTGGCACATTATAGCATTGTAGTGCATCGATTAAAAACAAACAAAAATTCTGAGTTAAAAATCATAATTAACGCTGGAAATAAGGTCCAGGTTGCAAAAAGAAATCTCCTTTAAGCCTCCAACATCTTCACTGAATTAAGTCATAAACAACACGAGGAGACATTTAAACAACTCAATCATTTCATTTATTGGCCCTTTTCCAGCAAAAAAAATAAAAAATCACCTTTATTTCCTATATCTCAATCACAACTAATCACCCTCATTAACATTCCACAAAATCCACAATCAATTTTCCTCACCTTCTCTCTATAAATCTATAGATATTTAGTTACAAAAATACAAATTGGGTTAAAAAAAATCTATCATTCACTGATACATAAGTCATCCTTTTTAACTAGACCTGGCAGGTTACATCATGCAGCTGCTCATTCTTTCGTCGTTGTTTTTTTGCTAAATGGAAGGAGACATGGTCCCTGGACTTGCCATGAGAATATATTTATAGATATAAAACAAAATGTACATTTTCAGAGACCTGAAGTGCTCTTAATGTAAAAAAGAAGAAGGAAAAACAGGAGTCGAACATGCAAGTCCACCCACAACAGCCCTTCCATGAGCAATGTCAACCAACGTGTCTGTGCGTGCGTGTATATATATATGTATATATATATAAACAATTCAATATTTTATAGTTTTTTTTTAAACTAAAACACTGCAATAAATTCAGTCAAATGCTGATAAAAATAACAATAAAACAAAAGTTTTCTAAATGAGAAAACAACATTAACCACTGCCCATTGCATAATGTTGTGTCATGGTCAATTCACGTATTCCTGTGAGATCAGGTTGGAACATTTGGCTACAGTATCGTGGCGTAGATTTCAGACGTTCAGACGGGAGTTCTATACAGTAGAAGTCTATAGAGTACCGCAGGGATGATGTATTTTTGTAGGCTTACCCAGAAATCGCCGCCATGTTGGTTCCTAAGGAGAAAAGGCTATGGGATTTTGGTGAAATGCATGAAAAAAGGTCTGTGGTTAACAAAAGTTTTGAAGCGTTTTCTGAAAACCACGTTGAAAAAAGTGAAATGCATTTACATTTCAAAAGTCATCAAAGTGGTCCTCGCTTGTGAAGATTATGTTGCTGAACACAAATTTCCACTCCCATAAACTTCTGTTAACCAGAGACCTTATTTCATGCATTTCACCGAAATCCCCATTCTAAAACCCCATAGCGTTTCCCCCCTATAAGAAACAACATGGCGGCGACTTGCTACTTCCGACTCATTCCTGCGGTAATCTACTAAGTTTTCCAAGCATTTTCTACTGTTTCGTATAGCTTCCTTCTACACTGTACTACAATACAAAACACTTTATTTACAATTCCACTTTACAGTAGAAACTACTGTAATCATATCATGTGATGTGTGTAAAAATCCATATAATTCTCAGTGGATTATCATCTACTCCATTCTTCCTATGATGTTTACTGTGGGATCATGATTCTTAAGCAGCCCAGCATCGCTGCGGTTTGGATCTGAGTGTGTTTGTTCGCACACAGAAAGCTGGAAAACATATATTTTTTAAAATATATTTCCAATGTATCGAAATATGAAAGTACATGAACACGACGCTAAAAATGCGTTGCATAATCTCTGTTTCCTCTAAATAAACTATTAACAATTTGGGACCTATTTGGGAAGTAGTTTCTCCTCATACAGTACTGTACTGTAAGTGTGTTTGTTACTTGGATTTTGTTGATCTTTCTCTTACCACAAAACAAAACCAGGCATTCAGCTTCACCTGGGCGACTCAAACCACCTAAATAGCAAATGTCATGTCAAAGGTCATGTGATCGCTCTTCAAATGCCTCGCTGGCCGGGTCCAAAAACCAGCCAGGAGTGTCAGTGCAACAATGTCCCATGTTCGTAATATGCTCATTTTTCTGCTGCCGATAAAAACAATAAATAGTTTATATAAAACATACTTTATACTTGATTTCCTCTGACACAACTTTCAGTGCTTTGTCAAATCCCTTCTACAGTTGCTCTACTAGGGCTTTTCCACACACATGTAGTGGCCTGGCTTGACTCGGCACGACAGCCCAGCATGGTTGGGACGTGCACCTCCATTACAACAGGGCTACCTGCTTGAAGGTGTCTCTTTAACTGATGCCTCCCCGCCCCCTTTTTAATCAAGTCCCGCCCTCCATTCCCCAAGCCGGGGGTAACATGGGGGCTTGAACCGGCAACCCTCGTGTTGGTAGGCAGGGAATCTACCGATGCACTACTCGGACACCTTGAGTCGAAACACAGCGGGCTGTATATACCGTACATGATGGCTGTGACTACTGGTCAAAAAGTCGATGGATAAACATTTCCTTTGCTATAATTTCTACACCATAAAAAGCCTTCCCCTAGTTTGTCAATGGGAAGCTTTTAATATGAAGCAGCAGCAGCAGCAGCAGCAGCAGGAAATGTTTTCATCAGCTCAGCAGTAACATAACACGGCTACGATACGACTGCACGTGATGAGGACACAGTAAAATAAGGCAGATATCTGAAAGTCCAAACAGAAACACCGGAGAGAAACTAAACTTCAAACTTCACAAACAGAAGCTTTTAAAAACACCTTTCTCTCTGATAGAGAAGGCCCATTTTGGGTGTGGATTGGCACAACTCGGCGGGGTTAAACAGGTAATGGAAACACAAATCAGCAACCAAAAGTGCCAATGGAAAAGCCCTATACTGTACATGTCATGTCTGTAGTTTAAAACCTAGATACCCTTTCAAGTCTCCGGCCATTTTAAAATTATGGTTAAACTTTACTGCGGCTTTATTCCAGTGAATTAACCTGTTAGAGATGTTCTGTGAGTGAAAACGACACAGTGGCAGTGCTGAATGAAAGCTGGTGTTCATGTTTTACACCCTGGCAAGCAAATTATAGCAAGATTTTAATACTACTAACAATATTGATCCCTGAATTGGAAATTGATCTCCCAAGTAAATATTACAGACTTGCTTGTAGAGTTACAGTAACAATACTCTTCCACAGGTTATTACACAGGAATAAGGCAGCTGTAAAGTAAATTGGGACAAACACATTGCTAATAATATAACATCTGAAATCGGGTGTACTGAGTTCACAGGATTGATCCCAGCACCAGACAAAGTGTCCAACTAAATATTGCAAATGTAAAAATAAGCGAAATGAGCGTGAACCAAAAATATATTTGAGCTTCAGTCGGAGTGGCAATAAATAATGCCAATAAATAATGTGCAGATGTCTGGATGTTTGTCTGCTGTCACCTTGTTCACAGCTGTCTCTCATCACATTCTGCGGACGTTATCGCAATGTCGGCTTTTCTGTGCTTTTGACATGGCTGTTTGTGTTGTTAAACGTAAAAAAATACATTTTGGGGGCTAACCTGGTAGAACGCATACCATTAAGGCTTAGCCCTTTACGCAGCCGACCGGGGTTTGAATCTGACCTGTGGTCATTTGCTGCATGTCCTCCCCTCTCTCCTGCATGTCCTCCCCTCTCTCCCTCCCTCCCTTCCTGTTGCTGTCTAGCACATAGTATCCTATCAAATAAAGGCAAAATGGGGGGGGGGGGGGCATTTTGGAGGGGGTTATAGTATTTGTTAAAGCAAAGTACAGTAACTGGCTGCCTGTCACACACAAGTGACCATATATTATTATTATTATTATTACTGTATTACTGTAGCATGTATTGTAAACCTAGAATCCTGGCTCCCCTGGCCAGTGACACTTAGGAATAGACTAGATGACAACCAAGTATAGTTTGGTGACAAGCTGGAGAGACAGTTGACGGTCGGAGAGATGGCATTCGGTACGGGATGGGATTAGCACCCCATCCTGGCTCTCTCGTGAGGGAGAAATCCACAAACGCTACGGATTAGCCTCCTGAAAATCTGTGCAAAGATCGGCGTGGCCTGGGGTCCTTCAGGCTAGAGCGAGGTGCTCGCCACAGGCGAATGACGTGCAGCGCACAGGCCTTCTTGAGGCGTCCTCTCTGCCCATGGTAGGATTGCCTTTACCCTGGGAGGGTCTGGTGAGGTGAGACGTAGGAGGAGCCCGGCCTGGAGTCACCCACACAGGGCCTTAGACCCTCCATGCACCGAAGGGTCTTACAATACTGCGGTGTAGCACTAAACTCTATTGCAGCGGATTGGGCGTGATCGGCCCTTCCGTGGGCAACGTTGCAGACAGAGTAGGAAGGCTGATCCGTGAGCGGCTGCTTCTGGGACGCGGGTCGGGGTCGTAATCTGCCTCGGCTGGGTCTACTGGGCGAGGGTGTATGATGTTGACAGACCCGAAAGACCTTACGACCCCAGCTAACATCACTGATGACGCGTCCCAGCGCATGCTGTAGCATGTATTTTAAACCATATTATTATTATTATTATTACTACAGTATTATTACTGTAAAAGGTGTAAAGGTGAATCTAGAGTGGAATATAAAATCTTAATATATAGTATATAGTTAATATGTGTATGTGTATGTTATTGTATGAAAATAAATAAATTAGTCGCAAATCCAGTAACAAAAACAGTATTTTCTCTAATATTGGCCCGAGCCCAGTGTTGCCAAATACAGCCGATGGAAACCAGATGCAGGAGGCGCTGTACTGTTGCTCTGTTGAACCACTTCCTGCAGCAGTGAACAGACTCCTGCTCTAAAGACTATTCCATCGCAGCCAGTGTCAACATAACGAAGCGGAGCAGTCAGCTGTGAACAAGGCTGCAGACTGAAGTAACACCCGTCTGCCCTTTAGCAAGGAACTACAACTCCCAGCAGCCCCGGCACCACTTCCCAGTGGCCAGCAGCAGCGGACTGTGGTTTGACTGGTTGTGTTTTAAAAAGAAGTAACAGGAAACCAAGCCGCCACTCGCCTCCACGTAGTCCGTCTCTCCCTCTGCCTGTCCACTGCTACACCGACTCCTGCTGGATCTGGAAATAGCAGGCCTGCAGCGCACGCACGCACACACACACACACACACACACACACACACACACACACACACACACACACACACACACACACACACACACACACACACACACTTAAA
>NW_028150410.1:0-7500 GCF_964638095.1 Poromitra crassiceps | reverse complement strand
GTAGCTAGCTAACATGGCGCAGTAAGTGAGTATTTTACAACTTCGAACATGGCTCAGCCAATCAGAATCAAGAACCGGAACTATCCCTTTTATAATGCAGCTTACCGGAGATGTGGTTGAATTCATGCTCCGTCCAAGTTCAGCTCTTGTCTTGAACCAAACCATGGCAGCCTACTCACCGAGATGTTTCTCGACCTCACCCACAAAATCTCATGAAGCTGTGCTCTCCCCTACGTGCTTCAGCCTTCCCTTCATCCACAGAGCAAGTAGCTTACTCTACTCTGGGCTAGAGTTCTCCATGTCTTAGACTCTAATGCAACCCAACATGGTCTAACTAGGGCCTAACAAAGCAGGGCCACATCAGCAGCCTGCCTGCCTGCCTGCCGGGGACCTGCCTGACGATGCTGTAGAGGCGGAACAGGTGGGCTTGCAGCTCCTGGACGGCCTGACGTAGTAGCCTGCGGTTGGAGCCCACGCCCACATATGTCATCCTGTACACCGTCACCAGGGTCTCCACCAGCCAGCCTAGAGGGTGCAGTGGGGTCTCACACGCCTGCCACGCACACACACGCACACACACACACACATGCACGCACGCACACACAAACAAGCACACGCACGGACACATACACGTCATACACGTCACACAAAAATTTTAAATTTAGTCTTAGTCGCTTACTGAAAATTGTAGTTAGTTTAAAGTCACATTTTAGTAGTTTTATTGTTATTTTTAAGATTTAGTTTTAATTCTAATTTTAGTCAACGTTTTAGTCACAATTTCCTCAGACAGTTTCATGATCCTGTAATGGATTTTGCTGAAGGATAATTGTCTCTGGCTATAAAATGTACTGTACTGTATGTAGTTAGTCATCTCTAGGCTGAGAATAGAGCTTTTCACACTACACTTAGACAGGGTTAAGTCAGTCTCTTAGCCTGGGGCTAAGAGGGTTATTCCCGAAAAGTCCCCGAATTGCAGTGTGAATCGCATAGCCCTGGTTTTAGGTTAACCAATGCGCGTGTGAAAAGGGGCTAAGTTAGCCTGGGGCTATATTAGCCCTACTCTTAGCCCAGGGCTTAGATAGTCCCGGGCTAAGACCATGTAGTGTGAAAAGCCATAATGACTGACCGTACTTTTTTCATATATCATATAAAATGCCTAAAGTTGTCTCGTCTTTAGTCGGAATTTTTCTTGTCGATATTTTTTTCATTTATGTTGTTGTAATTTAGTCATGAAATAAAAATGACATCAACAAGTACTTTTTTTGTTTTTTGTTGTTGACAAAATTAACAGTCACACACACTCTCTCAGTCACATGTACCTTGGTAAGGTATCGTCGTATGTTGTCGTAGTTTGCAGCAGTGACCGGCTCTCCAAGCTGAGGAATGAACTCCAAAGACTCCAATATTTTGCTGTGAGACCTGCTCAGGTCTGGGCTACGCACACACACACGCACGCACGCGCGCGCACGCACGCACACACACACACACACACACACACACACACACACACACACACACACACACACACACACACACACACACACAGGCGCGTGCACACACACAAAGTGGATAGAAAAATGTGTAAGTTTGCAGTGTGCATATTGATATATTAATGTATGCATATTTGCTTATGTGAAAGGATATATTACCCAGGCACTACAGTAAGTCTATCTGGGCGGCTGTAGCTCAGGAGGCTTTTGGATAAAGTGGTTCAATTCCCGCCTCCTTCAGTTTGCATGTCGAAGTGTCCTTGGGCAAGACACTGAACTCTGCATTTTTCACTAGTTTAAATTTGTATTTCGTTTAGATTTTTTGTTTTCAGATTCAGTTTAGTTTTAATTACCGGTAGTTTTTAAATCTGGGTTGCTAGTTTAGTTTAGTTTCCTATTAGTTTGTTTTTAGCGTTTTAGCGTTCGTTTTTATTTAGTCTTTTTCTTGGGATATTTATCAAGGGTGAGATTCAAAACGGTCAGAAATAAGTATTGTGTAATAAGAACCATGTATAACTAGAAATACCCGCGGTTGTTTGCAGTCTGCAGTTATTGTTTTTTTGTAAAGCTTCGTTTTATTTTTTATTTCAGTTAATGAAATTTTTTTTCATACCTTTCTTTTCCATTAATGATAATAACTTGGTGTGTGTGTGTGTGTGTGTGTGTGTGTGTGTGTGTGTGTGTGTGTGTGTGTGTGTGTGTGTGTGTGTGTGTGTGTGTGTGTGCGCGCGTGCGTACCTGTTAGGGCTGTGGCGATTCACTTATCTCACGATTCGATACTATCACGATACTTGGGTGCCGATTCGATATATATTGCGATTCTTAAAGTCCCTGGAAACCAAAATCCACAAAAACGTTCTAACTATGTTATTTAGGGTCTTATGTTAGTAATTTTGTGCCTCCGAAATTATTATACATTACTTTCAACCCAAAGCCTTAAAATCGCCACTTTTCTACAAGATTCTACAAAGTACTTCCTCATTGAAGACAGCAGTGCGCGAGGTGCTAAAACGCAGGAGCTTATGACGTCATAAGCTCTATATAACCTTTGTACACGCGCGCAATCCGCACCCACCTATGGCAAGTCCGTTCTTTGCCCCCAGTGACAGCGCTCCCTTGCTGTCCGTCTCCCTCTCACTCTGTGTGCCTGTCTGCCAAGCGCTATGCTTGTGAGATTAGCAAGGTGTCGGGTTTCAGGTCTCTCTCTCTCTCTCTCTCTCTCTCTCTCTCTCTCTCTCTCTCTCTCTCTCTCTCTCTCTCTCTAAGAACCGACAGAGATCTCTTCCTCAGAGCCACGGAGCAACGCGCGAACACACACACACACACACACACACACACACACACACACACACACACACACACACGGTGTGTGCACTCATCTCTCTTTCTTTCTTTCTCCGTTTCCCTCCCCCCCTCTCTCTCGCGCTCTCCGAGAGACAGAAATTTCCCTGCTGTAGACTGGACACGCCCACACAGTCCGCGGGAGAAAGTACACTCTAAAAAATAATGAAATCTCATGAGTTTTGCCATGGCTGTCAAACCTAAATTTATATACTTTGCGACGTTCATCATCGTTCAAATTCGGCTGGTGGCTTATTAACATAGGATCCTGTGATGTGATTAACTCAAAATGCTAAATAATAAAGAAATATTTCTGGTTTCCAGGGACTTTAAGTATTGCGATTCTACGATTATTGCGATTCGATATTACGATTTATTGCGATTTTTGTTTCTTTTTTTCTTTTCTTTTTTCAGTTTGTTTGCTTTTTTACACTAGATTAGAACATGGGAAAAGTTGAATCATACACAGTGGTGTATGAAGTACTCGAAAACCATACTTAAGTAAAAGTAAAGATATCTTCCCAGAAAAAGACTTTGGTAAAAGTCAAAGTCACTCATTAGAATATTACTTGAGTTAAAGTCTTAAAGTACTTGATATTTTCTGTACTTAAGTATCAAAAGTAATTTTCTGATATTAAATGTACTTAAGTATTGAAAGTAAAAAGTACAAGTAAATGCTGCAAAAAAAATCAAGCAAAAGACATGCCTGGGCTTGAGTGGAAGTCTATTTCTTCTTCTTGACTTTTATAGCCGCTGGCAAACAACGTTATGTTGCATTACAGCCACCAAATGGAATGACGTGTTGATCGTGATTAACGTAACTTGCAAACTAGGAGCACTGATTTGCCAAACCTGATTGTTTGCAAGCTACGCAATTTCTTCAGATTTTACTTTGTAACTAAGATGCTTGGGGGGAAATGTAGTGGAGTAAAAGTGAAAGTTGACAGAAATATGAATACTCAGAGGTAAAGTACAGATACTCAGAAAAAATACTTAAGTACAGTACTTAAGTATTTATACTTAGTTACATTACACCACTGCATACACTAGAGACTGTATATTATATCATGAGTAGGGCTGGGCGATATAGTTAAAAACAGGGGCGAACTGGGATCATAATTCAGGCCGGGCATTAGATACCAAGCAGGCCAGGCTGATATGGGCCGACGCGCGTGAAATTTGTCTGTTTGAAGCCCAATTTGGGCCAAGTCCAATTTTACAATGAGATGCACCCACTTTAAACCTGAAGTGTAATTATTACCGTAAATTCCGGACTATAAGACGCACCGGTCTATAAGCCGCGGGACCAAAATTGACTATTTTTTTCTTCTATAAGCCGCACCGGTCTATAAGCCGCGGGTGTTTTGATGTTTAATTACCATATGAAAGGGTTCGTGCACAGAGAGGAATGTCGGGAAAGAGATGGCTGTTTGGGGAAGCTCCCATTTATTAACATTTCAACAAAACAAAACAAAAGTCAGGTCACTAATCCCCAGACAAAATCACACAACAATAGGCTATATGTGCAGCAAACCTGTAACCAGAGAAGTCAAGTCACTAATCCTCGTCTTCCTCTTCTTCCTGCGTACTGAAACCACCAAAGTCCTCATCTTCAGTGTCGGAAACGAACAGGTTCAGGGTGGCTTCGTCAACCACTCTCCTCTCTCCTTCATTGTCACTCAAAACCAACGAACTCCTCTTCGTCACTGTCGGCATCGAACAGCCTCTGAAGCCTCTGACGGCCCTCAGCGCCAGCTGTGGCGGCGTCATCCTCTTCATCCCGCAGCAGTCCAGCGTTTTGGAACCCGTTGGTGATTGTGGATGTTTTCACACTCCTATAATATTCCGTGCTGAGACAGTTCCTCCTGCTGCACCGTCCAACGCCTCACCATTGACTCATCGATGCCCAGGTTACGCGCGGCTGCTCTGTTTCCCTCTTTTAATGCGAGATTGACTGCTTTCAACTTGAAAGCTGCGTCGTGTGAATTTCTGCGTACCTTCCCCATGGTAAGTGAGAGTGTTGCTTCTACTGCTCGTTCTCATGCTGTCGAGAACGAGCAAAGCTTTTTTTTGGTGAAAGAATCCTCCAGGGCGCTTCTTGTTAACAGTCCGAGTGAGTGGCAGGTCGAACGTCAAAGGCACTTCATCCATATTTATGATCTGCTCCGGTTCGATGGAATATTCCTTGATCTTCCTTTGTGTGAATTCGCCGAAGTTTGTGATTTTCTCCTGGTAGTCGGGGGAGGGAGTTGATGGCCGAGTGGCCGTTTGCTTACCGTAATTACCATATGTAAGTGGTCACGCACAGAGGGGATTGTCGGGAAAGAGATGGCTGTTTGAGGAAGCTCCCATTTACCGTATTACCGTAACATTTCAACAAAACAACATAACACAACACCACCGTTGTTTATTTTTACAGTGCACACAGTGTCCGCGGTGTGGTGAAAAGAGGGCAAGAGAGGAAATTAAAACAGAAGTGGATTTATAGTTAGAAAGAGTGCTAAAAAAGAGAGATTTTATTTGTATTTTTTTTTTTTTTTCTGAAAAAATCCATAGATAAGACGCACCGTTATATAAGCCGCAGGGGCCAAAAAACGGGAAAAAAGCCGCGGCTTATAGTCCGGAATTTACGGTACTTCAGACTAGTGCTGCACGATTTGGGGAAAAGGTGCGATTAGCGATTAGGGTGGACAATATTGCGATTGCGATTGTGATTGCGATATAATAAACAAGAGGTATCTAGGGATGTGCCGGCATGAGTTTTTGACGGTATGATAACCTTGGACAAAAATACCACGGTTTCACATATCACAGACTAAAATACATGAAATATGTTACAATTTAAAATATATTAAAACTAAAAAAAATAAAACAATTTGAAATTAAATTATCTTTACAAAAAAATAAAACATTTTGAGACATTTGCCTGTCCCAAACATGTAAAAAAGAAACACCAGTCAAATAGAAACTGCACTGTGTTACAGCACATAGAAGATGGCTCAGCAAAGTTGCAAAGTTAGTTACATGTCTGTCCAGCAATACTAATGAATGATACACCCCGTTTATTTATTTTGTAGCGACAGATGGCCTTAAACGCCACACTCACGTGACGCTTCTTGAGAGAGAGAGGTGAGAACGTGCATCTGCAGACTTTTAACGAGGGACCATGAAGGCGTCATGTGACAGGCTAGTTAGCTAGCCTGGAGGTGATGCTGCCAGTGCTGGCAGCTGCGACAGTGTTTTGCTATCAACCTTGTTAATCTCGTTATATTCTTCATCACAGCGGGTCATCCCCACTGTGTACTTAATCGCGCACTAGTTCTGCATAAGCACCTGCAGCTCTCTCCTTATTTTACTGACGTTCTCACTGATCACACGGCTGTTTACATGCGTTTCTGAACAAACGGCTAGCTAGTTATTAGCATAGCTTGCTGTTAGCGATCATGGATGTTCTCTCTCGCCCTCTCGGTAGATAATATGTAACCTTGCTGCACATAACATTACTTATTTGCGGGAGTGCATGGGAGAAGTCTCCCGCTATTATTGATGCCCAGTGTGATGGCAGAGAAACGTGTGTTTGCTGCGTCGCGTGTAACGTTAGTTTAGAGGAGGCTCTCTCACACACACACACACACTCAAAAGACGTGAAAAAAATAAAATAATCCCACACTTTTGCGGTTATGTAATCGCACGTGCTGACATCGCGATTGCGATTGCGATTCGATTAATCGTGCAGCACTACTTCAGACTAACTAATAAAGTAATAAAACCACTAGTAAACCAGTAGGCGGCGCCTGGCCTGCTGTTCAGTGAGTGGCCTGACTGCAGGGACCACTGGCGATTATCGATTCTGGAATAAAAGATCGATTCAAAAAATCGTGACATTAAAAATCGCGATACTTAAGTGAATCGATTTTTCCCCCCACCCCTAGTACCTGTGTCGTCGTGCGGTCGTTATGGTAACAGCGATGCTGTCCCAGGCCGCGGTCCTGTCTCCTCTCCCGGCAGCATCACATCCCAGCCGGCTCCAACACTCGTCAAACACACAGCGCCACCGCTGAGCTGCAGGCACCGCATACCGCCCCAGGCTGCGCGCACACACACACACACACACACACACACACACACACACACACACACACACACACACACGTAAGCACACGTGCATGCACACACACACACACACACACACACACACACACACACACACACACACACACACACACACAGTGAATAGAGAAATGTGTAAGTTTGCAGTGTGCGCATATTGATATACTAACTAGTACTACAGTATGCATATTTGCTTATGTGAAAGGGTATAGTACCAGTACCAGTCTTTACGTTGGAAGATCAGTTATTTACAACATCAAATACTCACTGCAGACAGTCTCTGTCCTTGCTGTCCGATTGGTAGAAGGCAGGTTTTGTGTATGTTCCCACTACCTTCAGCCCTGCAGTCCACTCTCCACTGAACACACCATCTAGACAGTCTCCGTTAGCCAGAGAGAGCACACCCTGAGGAGGGAGAGCGCCTGTTACTGTCCAAACACCAGAAACCAGCAGCAACTACAGAAACCAGCAGCAACTACAGAAACCAGCAGCAACTCCAGAAACCAGCAGCAACTCCAGAAACCAGCAGCAACTCCAGAAACCAGCAGCAACTCCAGAA
>NW_028150411.1:0-18282 GCF_964638095.1 Poromitra crassiceps | reverse complement strand
CAAATCTGTCTGTACATGTATGTGCACTACAATTTACAGCAGTTATGCCATCTTCTTTGGTGTGTGATTATTTTCAAAGTCACATTTGAAAGACCAGATTCAAATCACGCATTTTCAAACCTTTCAATATTATGTGAAATGTTTCTCTATCAAGGGAAATGGCAATAACAGCTAGTAATGAAAACAGAAAATAAACACTGTAAAGGGAATAACATAACACATTTTTTAGAGTTGAATGTAAAAAAATGATATCATGGGGTGGGGGGGAGGGGGGGGGTTGGTCCGACGGTCCCGTATTGCTGGGATGGAATGTTGGCAACCCTACTCTACCTCCTGAGCCACAGCCGCCCCCAAGTATATTCTGACGGGTTACAGTTTCTCTTCGGTTCACGTTCTAGCAGAGTGAAAACATTAATTGAGTGTTGTGCCGATATATTTTGTTTTCTGGTCTCCCCCTTCCCCCAGTGTAATGCTGACATCATCAGGTCCTGTCATCATCATCATCATGACACCACTGTCATCCATCCTCTGTTGGGGCAACAAACAGATAGTTACCATGGAGACAGTGTTGGCTCAGTGTTTGCTCTGGCAGCAAACACTGCCAATTCAGCCAGATAAGAGAGTGATGGAGGACGGCCGTGTTACACCGACACACTATAATGGAGACGGATAATATATCTGCACTCCAGGCTCTGCCAATAGTAAGAAATGGTACTCTGCCGGTCTCCTAAATCTGTGTGTGGTCACCTCTCTCTTTGAAGTGTTGTGTTGACCTAGCAAGCTAACTTGAGCTAGAGATCGTGAGTTCACAAACTCCACACAGACCACACTGTATCAACACAAAGCTGCCCCTTGTTAACTCAATCTTGTAACTAAGATATTTAAAAAAAGCTAATCGCTCCCTGCTAACGTGAGCTACTGTTGTCAAATCTTGCGAGAGTGTGTTGTTGAGACAGACAAGTCTTGAACAAAGTTAATTTTCAGAATTAAGTTTCAGAATGTTCAGAAGATATGTGGCTTGTGGAAAACAAGCCCAATATTTACATTGATATGGAGCGAAAGAATCGGCAACACTTTACAATACTGGTGCACAAATATGCATTAATTGATGGTTAATTAAGCAATATCACATGAGAGGGAGTGCTGTTATTGCCTAATATCGGCACTGACCGAATCACAGCAGTGCCGATATTAGACAACAACAGCACGACCTCGAGTGTGATATTGCTTTTATACAACAGTTCTATTAAACAAAGCTGATTAAAAAAATGACAAAAAGCTGAGAAAATATATGATTTCTCTATTTATTCCTCCGCCAACAAAAATAGTCCCCTCAGCTTTCTGCTTTGCCGAAAATGTAGCCTAATCAGCCTAATTAACTGCAGGCTGTCTACTTTACTACTGTCTACTCTACAGCTGTGAAGCGTTTTGTTGATTAGGGCAGCTGTGAAGCGGAGTGATCTACACACAGTGAAGCGCCAGTGCGTTATCGTGAAATATCGGCACTGGTAGGATCCCTCTTGTCCAATCAAATTGCTCGGCCGGAACTAACTGTTGTATAACTAATGCATAGATCATCATGAGTTAATGTATGACTCATGATGAATTAAGCCATTAATTTATGTTTACCGCATTATCAACTAATGAAAGGTATGTTTGATGAACAGACATACAGTACATGCCCACGCTCCTATCCACCTTATTTTTGAATGCCCCACTGTAAAAAAGAATCGTGGGTACAAGGTCCGGTAATTTGACTCATTGTTGCCGCTTGCCATTTCCTTTGTTATACTCTGGCTGCAGACCCGAATTATAAACCGGAAGCTGGAGTCCGTTATAAAAGTTATAAATATAGTCACGTTATAAACAACTAACCAACGCTGGAGGTCCATATGGAAACTCGAAATGTGTGTTACTCGAAATGGTTAAAAGTTAAATCAATTTGGTGGCATTTTACTGCCATGTAACATAGCTAGCTAGCCGCTAACATTAGCCACAGTTAGTAGCCGACTACCCACAATGCATTACGTTATCCCAGCACCCGAACGACACAGCTGTAGAGCAGAATGGCTCTGCTGTAAAAGGGTAAAATCCATAGACGTTTTTTTTGTCGGGGGCTGGGGGGTTATCTAAATTGGTTACACCGGAAATAGAACCCATAGTAAGGCAAAATGGCCGCAAAAATAAGGTGGATAGTTTTCCAAGCCACATCTCCAGGGGAAGTAGAAACGGGGAAAACACACTCGATTTGGGGGATCGAAAGACTTCTCTTTGTTTGATCGGTGCCTAGCTGGCTGTAAACAGAGGCATTCGGGGAGTCGCCTCTGCTGTTTACAGTAGTTTGTCAGTGGTGGCGGGGGGACACTGATGCGTAGACGGGGAAGCGTGTGTGTGTGTGCGTGCCTCACTGGTTTAATCTAAACTGGGTTGCCAAAAGTATGCGCGCCCGGCTACGGCTATTTCAGCAGCTGTAGTCTATCATTCCGATTACTTGTTACTAGTGTACGCTATTTTTATGGAGGTTCCTCATGGCTCAGGCTGAGTGACTGATGCTTGGTGAACTATAGCCGGGTAAACTGTAGCCTAAAGAGCCTCCCAGTCTGGCATCAGCTGCACGCCGGGACCACTGTCACGGTAGCCACATGAAAACATACGGTTTCCGGTCAAGACTTTCAGAATAAAAGTCAGAGTTCATTTTGTAAACAGCTGTGCAATACTGAGCTCTGTGTGCTTTTATTTTGAAGGCAGGCAACGGAAGTGATTGTGTTTGGGTGCCGTGTCTTTCTTGACACTTCTTCTGGGGGTCTGGCTTGCAGCACGTGTGGATAATGGTCTTTGTGTTGTTCCAACATCAGCAGCCTCCGTGTTCTTATTCTATGAATAGTGCAAAGCAAGAGTCAGTCACAATGGTGGCAGCGGTGTGTTGCATGGATACCCATCGCAAGAGGAACGAGTGGGTTTGTGAGATTTTCGGGTAGCTAATGTTAGCAACTTAGTGTAACGGCATTGTGTACCCTCGGCTTGGGAGACCGACATGTTAACCGCAACGCCAAGAGAGCTAGCTCCCTTGGTGGAGCTGATTAAAGGAGATTTTTTTTTTTTACCTGCAGCCCTCTCCTCACATTAATTATGATCTGACGACTCACCCAGTGCTCTCCGCAGCATTTTTGTCGTCCTAGGCGTTGTTGTGATTTAAATAGTGTGCAAGTCAGTCCTAGAATGTAGCTCCGTGGGGCCAAGTGGCAGCATGCTTTTCCTCCATTTAAATACATTTATTCATGTTTTCGACGCATATCGTCATAAACTGTTCGCTAAGGAACGATCAGACTGCAATTGTCCCCCGGTCTCTTTACAGCGGTAAAGAGCGCCAGCAGTACTTGTTACAGGCATGCCAGGAATTCCAGGCATCCCATTTCTGCCTGTCGGGTCAGTTGTGTCTCACTGACCCGACAGGCAAAAATGGGATGCTTGCAACCACCAGTGAAAAGAGCCTGGGGGAGAATTGCAGTCTGATCGTTCCTTAGGGAACAGTTTATGACGATATGCGTCGAAAACGGGAATAAAACTGTCTATTTACATGGAGGAAAACACGCTGCCACTTGGCCCCCACGGAGCTACATTCTAGGACTGACTTGCACACTATTTCGATCACAACAACGCCTAGGACGGACAAAAACGCTGCGGAGATCACTGGGTGAGTCGTCAGATCATAATTAATGTGAGGAGAGGGCTGCAGGTTAAAAAAAAACTAAATTCTCCTTTAACATGCCTTTATACCTGGGGAGTGAGTTTAATCAATCCACTCGCTACCACTCGGGACTCACGAGGAATCCGCGCTGATTCAACTCGGTTACACTCACCCCACACCCACTGGACATCCGGGTCACGGCACCAATGTAACGGCGTTGTGTAGGTGGTTCTTGCAGCAACCCATGTTAAGGGCTTGCCCAGGGGTAGGTATGAACCGCCGACCTTCGGCTTGGGAGACCGACATGTTAACCGCAACGCCAAGAGAGCTAGCTCCACATGCCTTTATACCTGGGGAGTGAGTTTAACCAATCCACTCGCTACCACTCGGGACTCACGAGGAATCCGTGCCGATTCAACTCGGTTACATTAGCATGACCATCTTAGTTAGCTTGTGTTCATCCGTGGAGTGTTGTGCGTGCGTAGACCTGTCGCTACAGTCATGTTGGTTCGGGAAGTGAAGAGCAGCAGAGTGGAAAAAAAGAATGATGAGAGGTGGAAGTTCGAGGAGGACCCGCTGGAGAGAGCGACGTGGGCCTTGGGGAGGCGAGGGGAGAGGCCCCCGCACTTCACCAGTTAGGGGAGACAGTTTCCCCAGCTGGTACAGACAATGACTCGGGGGCATCGGAGACGAGAGCAAGTCCTTATGCTTGTAGTGCTCCAGGGGAGATTTTGGGGCATGTTCACAAACTTGTTTATTAAATAAACATGCTTTTATAACTCCAATGATGGTCTTCACTGATAAAACATATTTTTGACGTCATGACTGGAATGCATGCATTTTTGTTGCTACTGTCTAAAAGTGAATTCATGATCAGCATCTGTATTAATGAATCATTAGCTAATGATTTGTGAAGATATTATGTTGTGGCTTTACTTGTAGAGGCACACATTACTATTAATTAATCATACGTACATAGATAATTATATAGTCACTTTACTTACTTACACTTTACATCACTATTAACTCATACATATGTGGTTCTTGGTTTTGATATTTCTTGACAAGCCATACATCCAGTGTTAGAGGTCTGAGGGAGAGATGCACAGTGAATACAATGTCAGAGAATGGGTTTGAGCTGGTCTGGTTTCAGGCTAGTACCAAGGTGGGCTACACGCCTAGCCTATATCAGAGCACCAAAATCGGAATAGACTACAGCCGCTGAAATAACCGCAGCCGGCTAAGACACCCGGTAAGATAGGCACACAACACCGGCCACATGTTCTCAGTGCCCCGGCTTTCTCCTTATTTTTTAACACCACCGGTTAACGTTCGTCCGCCATTACTTTGAAAAATGTTGCGTCGGTTAATTTCAAAATGTTGCGGCATTGGTTATGGTTAGGCAGCTAAAATAACTTGGTTATGGTTATGGTTTGGGTTATGTTGTGAATTACGGTTGAAATGTCAACTTTGAACATGCTGGGACCCCCGTCTCTGGTGTCAGAGATCCACCACCCCGGCCACAAGTCCCTACTTCCCACCTTGCTATTTCTATAACGTTGATATATCTAGAAATGTTAATATGCAAAGTATTTTTGTGTTTTTCACAAAGGTTGAGAGGCATACTGTACAAAACCAAAAACACATTACATGCAAACACACACACACACACACACACACACACACACACACACACACACACACACACACACACACACACACCTACACACACACACACACACACACACACACACACACACACACACACACTCAAATGACATGCAGATCAAGGTCACAGATGTGCTCAAACACACACACACACACACACACACACACACACACACAGACACACACACACACACACACACACACACACACACACACACACACACACACACACACACAAAACATGCACCATGGACAGTGTGCATGCCTCATTTTCTCTGTTACAAATTGATTTCCTTTGCTTCTCATTCGGAGCCAGAATCACCCCGACTCTCCAGACTTCGATTTCCCCATAAAGCCCACCCGCTTCAGCTGCCAGCTCCCACAAATCAAATGCTACAACAGCTGATTGACTGCGGCCAAAGTCATCAAACAAGGGAGCAAAGCTTTATTCCTCAGACTCTTATTGTTGACGTGGCATTTCTGATTGAAGAGAATGGCATGAAATGTGTTTTATCGAGCCGTTAAGGGACATTCAGCCATTACTAGCGCTGTACGCTTTAGAGCAGAGAGGATTATGAGTAATGGTTATGGTTGCACTGGTTGCACGTGTTCTTGAGAATTCACTTTAAAATTGCATAGCTTGTTTTAAGTCACTGGGTGGCCTTGCCCCATCCTACATTATTGACCTTCTCACCCCTTTCCCCCTCTCAGATCTGCAGCTAGACCAGCTGTTGCTCTCAGGGAGATTGAGAGGGTAGTAGACAGTAGACTAGACTGTTTGCTCCACAACTGTGGAATAACCATTGAGAATCAGACAAGGGACTATGTTTACATGGACTCCAATAGTCTCACTATTGACCTTATTCTAAATAAGACAACATTTATAATATTATAATAGACAATATTTGTGATTTCATCACTGATCCATCTGATTGATTTAGTCTTTAGATAATGTCAGTTTGGCTTTTTACTGAGTTTTGCCGTTTACAGATTTGCAAGTCTCCATTTCAAAGAATGATTGATTAGATAGTAGTAAACTGAATTCAAATGTATAGTTTTACTAGCCTGGTAAAAAAAAAAACATAACATGGCCTCACATTCTGTTTCGTACCATGGATGGACTTCCAGTCGACTACAGCGGTTTCCTTAAATTGCAATGTAACCAGGCCAATCAGGCTGGCAAAACAGTAACACAGCCGTGTGTAGTATTGCAGAAATAGACTCAATAATGACTAATTAATGTCTAACTAGACTAATTAATGTGTTTTTGAAGTGCACAATTGAGCCTGGTGTAACCCAGGTATAGAGTTAATACATCTACATCAGCCTGGATAAATGATTAACTAGGCTAGGAATCCCTTTCACATTCAGAAAGCCATAAACAATAAATGGATTGACACATACAACAATAATATCCAGTGTGACATGGTCAGTCAGTGAACAAGGGGTTAATATTATTTGTTTCGTTTGGTTTGACTGGCCTGTCATTAGGCCAATCAGTGAACTCTTAGACAGACTTAAACAACCAATGACCGATCAGTGGAAGCAGATGCTTCCGGGTCCGCCTCTGTTTACGTCCGTCTGTCTCGTTCTTCCATGCGTTCTTCTCTTTTGCTGCTGTCTGTCAGTGAGGGCACTTTTCTTCGTCTGCTTGGTAAGAAAAAAATAGCATCTTTAGCAAGCACATGTTAATGCAAACTTCTATCCATCAATAAGTACTGATCCCTAACTTGTGTAACATCAAACAGAACCAATGGTGATGCAGAGGTTGCTGATCGGGGCCAGTGAATTACACTGAAACCACTTGCTTGCGGTGAGTGCAACTTTGCAGCTAACTAGGATAATGCTAATCTCCGCTAGCCAAGTCAGGGTGAAGGCATTGACTTGTATGGATGATGCTAATCTCCGTTTAGCCAAGGAAGCTAACAATGAATGTATTGACTGGTATGGAGAATGCTAATCTCCGTTTAGCCAAGAAAGCTAACAATGCATGTATTGACTTCTATGGGCATTTGCTAATGATTTTGGCACTTTGTTTTGGAGGGAGACTTTGTTACTGACTCTGTCGTGTTTAATGCTGTTTAATTGTGTTAAGTCACTGCAAGGTTATAGTGATAATGGGCTAATTTTTAGTGCAGTTTCTCCATTGTGCCTGTAGTAGGGTTGCCAACATTCCATCCCAGCAATACAGGACTGTCGGACCAACCGACAGTCCTGTATTGCGGGGGGTATGATATTTGTTTTTTTACATTCAACTCTAAAAAATGTGTTATGTTAATCCCTTTACAGTGTTTATTTTCTGTTGTCATTACTAGCTGTTATTGCCATTTCCCTTGATAGAGAAACATTTCACATAATATTGAAAGGTTTGAAAATGCGGAAAAAAAAATGTTGAATCTGGTCTTTCAAATGTGACTTTGAAAATAATCACACACCAAAGAAGATGGCATAACTGCTGTAAATTGTAGTGCACATACATGTACAGACAGATTTGATAAGATAATACTTTGGGTGTGTTATTATGTGGTCCATGGACAAAAATTAGTTCATCATGCCCGCATCGCCGTCTCCATCTCTTTCATGCTCACGTCGTGCGCTCATTTTTCCACATGAGTGATTGTGGCACACCACACGCTGCCAGAGAATATAGCCCGCCCACCTGAGAGTCTCACACACACACACACACACACACACACACACACACACACACACACACACACACACACACACACACACACACTCGTGTGCGGCACGCCGGCACCCCCAGGGTCCTAGCGCCCTTCGTGTTATCTCATACAGCACACAAACACACAGGCAAGCAGACAGACAGGTCACAATATATATGCCTCTTCCCTTAAACCCGGGACAAGTGGCGTCCCGTACGGGACACGTCTCTTTTGACCCAAATACGGGATGTCCCGGCTAATACGGGACTGTTGGCAACCCTAGCCTGTAGGCCTCTGGTGCAAAGAGAAATGATTAAGCACGTGACCGTCATAATGCCTCTGTTATTTTACTGTAGCCTAATGTATATAGGGATTCAATTGAATTTGATGGGTGTTACTTGCACTTTATGTACATTTATTTTGCTAGCTCATTATATTATTTTACCTTCAATTGTAATTGTATGTGCTTTTGTTTATAATGGTTATTAATGTCACTTAAATGTCTCTTAAATAGAAAACTAATATACTACTGAGACTATTGATATTCTGTTGTACAACTGACATTAGAACTGAGAAATTTAAGTGAACTACAGGTAGTATTACAATACTAAGATAGTTTATTTATTCTGATAATTGAACTGAACCAAATAGTAATTCTTAGAAATCTGTGGCCTTGTCTATAGGTCAGGTTTTGGTTATAGGACAAGAATCCGGATCTTCCAGTCGACTGGTGGCGAGCCAGACCCACGAAAGAACCTGAGAGAACTTTCACACACACATTCCTATACAACTGGTGCGGTAGGAGACACCACTATCCACACACATTCCCTTGGATCGAAGGTAGGGGTGGGCGATATGGCAAAAATATCATATCACGATTTTTTCAGCCAGGATCACGATCCACGATCTTATCACGATTCTTTTTCATCTTGGTTTTTAAGACTATTTTGCAAGTTACTGAACAGTACAAGTACATCCAAACTAATTTCAGGGTTCGTATGGTCATGAGAAACCTGGAAAAGTCATGGAAATTTAAAATACATTTTGTTACGCTGAGTTTACAATAATTCATGTGCTAAGAAATAATGTTCACAAGCATGCACATGCTCTATCTATCTATCTATCTATCTATCTATCTATCTATCTATCTATCTATCTATCTATATGTATTGGTTCACTATTATTTAGGCTATACAGTAGGGTTGGGCGATGGGACGAATATATGGGCTATCTGCGATTGAGTCCACCGTCGGTTACTTTTGTTGGTGATCTTTCACGTGATTGTTGTCATTTTAATTTGCTAGTTTAATGGTGAGAGAGAGAGCTCTGTCTGACATGCGGCTTGGCACACACACACACACACACACACACACACACACACACACACACACACACACACCACAGCGAGGTTAAGCAGTGAGAGAGGGGGAAACGGAGCAGGAACATGCTCACCTGGGAATACGAGGCAGGATGACAGCAGATTAACTCATTGAGTGCCAGCCACTTTTGGAGAACGCCAGAGTTTCAGAGCGTTTTCAGTGATTTCTCGAGGCCCACAGAATACTGTGTGATATTACTATGTAAACACCCAACACGCACAAAGAACGAGGAGACTCTATTGTATCATCAGCAAAAAAAAGTTTATTGATACCATTTTCCGTTCTTTAGTTATGAGCCGGAGAAGATAGGTTGTTTTCAGCAAAAACAGGCGTTTCAAATTAGAAGCTGAGATATTCAGCCTTTTGTGAAATGAAGCATTTCAAGCACATTCACTGACTCTGAAGCTAATATTTTCTGACCTGAAACATCTGAACAGTAATTTCCTTCAATAAACAGCACCCACACCCCCCTCAACTCCAAACTCCTCCTCCGTGGGAGTGTCTCTGGTGGCTCTGCTCGCTCTGCTGGCTGCTGCGTGTGTCAGGCGAGTCTCTGCTGCCTGCTATGGCAGGCTCTGCTGCCTCACGGATCCAGGTTCGGATGGCGGCCGCTCGTCGGGGGAGTCTGGATCGGGCTCGCGTTCGTCTGCGTTTCTGGGGTTTCGGTTGTGAGCTGGGATGAAGCTGCGTCCGATTATAGGCTTTCTGCTGCGCGGAGCCAAACCATTCTCATGAGAATGGTTTGGCTTTGGTTTTATTTTCTGGCGGCTAATCGTGTGGAGAAACTATGCAGCAGAGACAGAGGGGCTCATTTGTGGGAGCGGATTGACTGCTGTTAGCTAACGTTGGCTCCAGGCAGCCAGAGCAATCTGTGCCGCTCTGGCTCCAGCATCGGTTTCTCTTTCATCACGGGGCTTTTTCTGCTTTTTTTCCTCAACTTTCTCTAATCTGGAGAGCACTGTCGCCACCTAATGGGTCCGTAAAATAGGTTATACACCTTCAATAGTATAGGTTTGTAAACATCAATAATAGCTACAATATTTTTACAGGAGATGCACGAGGCTTTGATCCACGTCCCACCGTCAAAAAACGCAATTGACTGAATGCAATGATAAAAGAACTTGGATTTATAGATGTGTGGCGTTTTCACCATCACAGGCAGAAAGACTTTACCTTCAGGTCGGGGGTCCATGGTAGTTATTCTCGGATAGACTTCTTTTGTATTTCTAAGCAGGATATAGACAAGGTCGAATCCTGCAATATTGAACCAATGACCATCTCAGACCATGCACCTGTAACTCTTCAATTCAACCTGGGAACTAATAAGACCTTTAAATATTGGAGGCTCAATGTATCCATGATGTCTGACTCTCTCGTACGGGAGAGGATATGTAGAGAATTGAATACTTATTTCGATATCAATAATAATGGGGAGGTTTCACCATCAGTTTTATGGGATGCGGCAAAGGCAGTAATAAGAGGAAAGATCATCTCTATGTCAACAGCCTTAAAGAAACAGCGACTCAAAAAAGAGCTAAATTTAGTAAATGAGATTAAAACATTAGAAAGGAAGCATAAACAGTATAGAGCTGAGGAAGACCTCAATGCTCTACAAAAATGTAGACAAAAATTAGATGAGCTGTTGACATATAAAGCAGAGGGGGCCCTCAGATTTACAGGCCGGACCTATTACGAGATGGGAAATAGGGCAAGTAAGCTGTTGGCATTCCAGCTCCGTAAAATACAGTCTAGCCGGATAGTTTTAAAAATTAAACATCCAACCACAAATGTAGAGGCCATACAACCCCAAGATATTGCTAATGCCTTTGCCGATTATTATAGAGATCTTTATAAAGTGCAAGAAGTCGAAGATAAGGAAGAAAAAATTAAAAGCTGGCTAGGTAGTCTTAAACTTCCTAAACTGTCCAGTACTGAAGCCGAGGAACTGTCCTCCCCTATTACCGAGATTGAGATATCGGAAACAATCCGGCTGCTTAAACATAACAAATCACCAGGCACCGACGGGTTTCCAGGCGAATTTTACAAGTACACTATGGAACAGCTAACTCCGGTGCTATGTGAGGTCTATAACTATGCTCTATCCGAGAATGACCCACCAACAAGCTGGTCTGAGGCTATAGTCTCAGTAATACATAAAGAAGGCAAAGACCCCGCACGATGCAGTGCATATAGACCTATAAGTCTTCTCTGTAATGATTTAAAAATCCTGACATCTATACTTAATAAAAGGATTCAGAAATATATTGCAAAACTCATTCAACCAGATCAGACAGGGTTTATTCCTGGACGCCAGGGTGCAAACAACATTAGAAGAACTCTAAATCTGCAATCAGTGGCAGGAACTCGAAAAGAACCATCAATGCTTCTCGGCTTAGATGCCGAGAAAGCATTTGACAGAGTTGACTGGCTGTATCTGGAATTAACATTGAACTGTATGGGATTTAATAACACATTTATTGACTGGATAAAAATAATATATAAAAATCCTAAATCTAGAGTTAGGGTCAATGGCCACTGCTCGGATTTCTTTGAGATACACAGAGGGACACGTCAAGGGGACGTAATGTCTCCTTCATTGTTCGCGATTAGCATAGAGCCATTGGCGGAGATGATCAGATCAAATCCCCAGATACAGGGAATAAATGACCAAAAAGGTACTTCACATAAGATTTCGTTGTTTGCAGATGATATATTACTTTACATTACAAACCCCTCAGACTCCATTCCCACTTTAATGAAAAGTCTTAGAACCTATGGTGAGCTATCAGGCTATAAAATAAATGAGACCAAATCTGAAGCCATGATGATTGTGGGAACTTGGCCACCTCACCTGAACAATATAGCTCCCTTCCATTGGGCTAGAGAAGGATTTAGATACTTAGGAATTATTTTGACCCCCATGATTAATCAGTTATATCAAGCAAATTATGAGAAGTTGATTTTACATATAAAATCTGATATTGCTAGATGGGAAATTCTACCTCTTTCTCTTTCTGGAAGAATTGAATCAATTCGAATGAATGTGTTACCCAGATTTCTTTTTCTTTTTCAGTCTTTACCCATACCAGTACCCTCCACAACTTTTAAGATGCTAGAGAAACTTTTTTCGAAGTATATCTGGCAAAAGAAAAGACCTAGAGTTAGGCTCAAAACGCTCCTTTTATCAAAACAGAAGGGTGGTCTGAGCATGCCTAATTTTAAAAACTACTATTGGGCGGCCCAGCTACGGACTTTGGTCTATTGGATTAGGGGTGATCTGGATACAAGATGGGTACAGATTGAACAAAACTCAATTCCTGCCATTCCTCTCCAATCAATAGCTTTCTTGGGTCCAGTATACTGGAAAAGAACTAAGATTGGAAATAACTGGATACAAAATACATTGAAAGTGTGGGGAGACATAAGAAAAAAAGGGGGAGGACCCAGGTCAATATCAAGGACTATGCCCATAGCAAAGAATATAGATTTCTGTGAGGGTGGCTTTAAGAGCTGGGCAGACACTGGCCTGGTTACTATTAATCAACTACTGGAAGGAGATTGTCTGAAATCTTTTGCACAACTACAACAAAGTTTTGGGCTGCCTTCGCAAGATCTGTTTAAATACTTTCAAATCAGGCATTATTTAACAACTCACAAAGAATGGGAAGCAATTAAGAGACCTCCAACACAGGTGGAACAGTACTTTATTAGCATGATAGAAAAGGATTTGGGTGAAAGAAAATATATATCTGATATTTATAGGAAGCTACAACTAGATGATTCAGGAGACACACTTTACATTAAGGAAAAATGGGAACTAGAAGCTAATGTGATAATAGAGGATGAAGAGTGGGAGGAGAGTTTCTCAACTACCCATAAGACCACGAATAGTCCTATGTTGAAGGAGTTTGATTGGAAAGTTAAAGTTAGGTTTTTTAGCACCCCTCAAGTGGTCTCTGGATTTGGAGGTGGGTCCTCACCATTGTGCTGGAGAGGCTGTGGTATGATTGGAGACCATACACATATTTTCTGGGATTGCCCAAAATTGCAGAAATTCTGGGAGAGTATTAAAAATGAGATAAATGTTATGTTAAATATTGATTTACCTTTGAATCCACTGTATTATATTCTGGGATGTATACCAAGTAACATACTTCATGGAAACACTCTGTATGTCTTTAAGACACTTGTCTTGATTGCAAGGAAAATGATAACTATATCTTGGTTGCAAAAACAACCCCCTACAGTGGAACAATGGACTAAGAGATTGAGACAGGTATACATTATGGAAGAAATGACTGCACGGCTGCAGATGAAAAGAGACAGTTTTGTGCGGATATGGCTACCTGTAAAACTGTATCTGGAGGACTGACTAGCTGCTACCGTTTTCTCTTTGCTGCTGTATTGAAGTTGTTTTTATTTGATTGTTAGTTTTTGTTTGTTTTTTCTCTTCTCTAATGCTGGAGAAATGTCCCCCAAACTTCTCCCTTCCCCAAGCAGATTTAGATCAAATTGTCAGAAGAACTCAGTGGTCAAGGAACATTGTGTGTGTGTGTCTGTCATAGGTGATTGTATCTGAACTAATATAAAATAAAAATAAAAAAGTTCAAAAAAAAAAAACGCAATTGACGACTTTAGTCGTCTTTGGCACTCTACGTTACTATTCGAATTGACGACTATACTCGTCCTTGGCACTCAATGAGTTAATAGCAATGCGTCCTCGCATTTAAAATAACTGCCCAAATCCGACTGAAGCAAATGAAACTCAAACTATAAAGCAGCCATAGATATGATTCAGACACTTTTCCCACTCTATCTGCCTGTCTGTCTCTCTACCCGCATGTTTGTTTAGTGTGCGTTTGTGTTGTAAAGAGGTTTCATTTGCGTTCGTGTGATTTTCATCGCCGTTTATTATAAGAGCATTGTATCGTCCCGGCTCCGTCCCCAAATTAATCTTCATCGCCCCTGACGCTATTTTTAACGTCCCCGGGATGACGGGAGGTCCTGTCGAGCCCGGGTTAAGTGTGTATAGCCTCTTCTAAACATGAACTGCGGATTATAACCGTAGAATCAGATCCGACTATCCGCTGCAGTTACCCTGCTAGACATGACCCAATAAACCGCTTAATCACTTTCTAAACATGAGGAGAAGCACAGTGCTGCTGCCTACTGCAGAGGACAAGTAGGCTACAGAATAGGCTACAATTCTCTGCTCTGGAGAGTGTCCGTGTTGTCGTCCTCCATGCTGCGCTCGCGAGTCGCACTTTGAAGTGAAAAGGGGGAGGGGAGGAAAACTTCCGAAGTGTCTTTCAGACATAGAAATGCAAATGATAGAATGTGCACTGCATGTAGCGCGATTCTAACGATCTGTCTGGAAAGGCAGATCGTGGACCCATTCTAATCGTTAAAGTGTAACTTACCCCAAAACACTTTTTTTCAGCTTTTAACCAATATACAGTATATGACTTAGGGATGGGCATCGAATTTCAAATTTTCGAATAATCGTTGTTATTATCAAGGTCGACTTTTATTATTGAAAGTCGAAATTCGTTTTTTTTTTTTTTTTTTTTTTTTTTTTTTTGTGAGTGAAATGTTGCATTGTCTCCCCTGATTCTAAGTATAGTCGAATCGCTTGGTTTGAGCAAGTAAAACAATTTTTATAACCATTTTAAGCAAGGTTTATGGAAAAATGAATGGCGGATGAAATCCCATGAAGAGGGAGAGGGGGTAACTTTGGCACCCCTTTGGCACTCAGACCTGAGCCTACTAAATATTTAATGAACCACTCATGATTGTCAATGATTGAAAATGTCAATGTCATGTAACATGTTCTTTACTTCAGTGGTGCAATGCTTGTTTGAGCTAAAAATCCATAGCAGAAGCTTTTTCTATTAATTAATAAAGCCTTAGACTTAGACTCAGGGGAGACAATGCAACATTTCACTCACAATTTTTTTTTTTTTTTTTCGAATTTCGATTAAAAGTCGACTTTGGCCAGCGAATTTCGAATAGTGTTTTTGCTAGAAATGCCCATCCCTAATATGACTTTGGGGGTGGTGTGTGAAGAATTCTGGTCAAAATTTCCACATTTGAGACCAAACTGTTAGCATTGTACCATTTGTATCATTTTCAGTAGCATAGTTCCCTCTATGGCAGGGATGTCAAAGATACGGCCCGCAGGTTTCTGGCAGGTTTCATCCGGCCCGCGAGATGTTTTGGAATATAATTTTATTTTTTATTTTTTAATAATAATAATAATTATTAAATTCGCACCCCATTATCATGAACTACGTGTGGCTAATAAGCAAGCTAAGAGTTCATTCATAAGTTAATTAACCTGCACTACAAGGAAGTATGTCAGTAGGTCATCAGGTGTAAACAAAGCCGCCATGATGCCACGCTGGAATTGAATCGCGCATTCGGCTACCTACAGTACCAAAAAACAAAGGAATCAACAAGATCCTGTCGAAAAAGAGAAAGGTTGACACGGAATGCAGGCAGTTTCAAGAGAAATGGAAAGAGCAGTACTTCTTTTGTGAAGTAAATGGGTAAATGAGTCGAATTGATTTTAGTAAAAAAAAAAATCCGGCCCCCATAAGGTCTCAGTTGAACAAATCCGGCCCTCTACCTAATATGAGTCTGACACCCCTGCTCTATGGGTTCAAACCTGCTTTTTTGTGTGCCCTCAAATGAATAGGAGATTTGGTACATTGTGACGTCACGGTGGTATTTGCGCGTGCCCCACTCATGTGATTTTTTTTTCTTCCCCTTATGTGATTACTGTAGTTCACGCGGCGCAAGCCCTTTAAGAGCAATGCATCCATGGGTAATCGCCTACTGTGGCTAATATTAGCCGCTAGTTAGTTATGTTACATGGCAGTAAAACCCCACTGAATGACCACATTGATATAACTTTTAACCATTTCGAGTAACACTGTTTCCATACGGATCACCAGCGTTAGTTTGTTGTTTATAACGTGGCTATATTCATAACGTTTTCTATGATATCTATCTCTGATACACTGAAAATACTGGGAGGCGGGCCATAGCGTCTCTGTCGATGATTTTATTTGACAGTTCTGGGCACTGGCGTTTGTGTTGGCCAATCCTGGCATATTCCACCCCCAAATCGATTGTGTTGTGGCGCAAAGCGAGTGGGTTTCAGGACGAAACAGTCTCGAGCCATTTACGTTATCTTTAGAGCAATATTCCTGGAATGCAATTTAACTAAACAGTTACATGTCCTCTACATTCTACATCAAATGAAGACATTACCGGTTGTTTTATTTTGTACGTTACATACTTATTGGCCAAGTTATGTTAGTTCATAGGGGAGGAATTCTGCCAGCTAAAGAAGGGAGTATAGGCGGCCATCTTGCCTGCAGAGTTTTCAAATCAAGTAGAATACCGTTTTGCAAGAAATCTGGGGGGGTCAGTCCCCCTTTAACAATCTAAGATCGTCATATCGCCCACCCCTAGTCGAAGGCCAAGCTAAAGTCCACAAACAGGATCCTGGCATATGTTCCTGCATTGTCCAGGTGAGGATGTAGTGCAGGGCCATGTTTATTGCATCGTCTACTGACCTGTTGGCTCTGTAGGCGAACTGTAGGGGGTCCAGCAGGAGTGGGTCTGTGATGGATTTAAGGTAGGACAGGACAAGGCGCTCGAAGGACTTCATGACCACAGAGGTCAGGGCGATGGGTCTGTAGTGTTTAAGTGCCGAAGGCCTTGCCTTTTTTGGGAGGGGGATTATGGTTGATGTTTTGAAGCAGGCTGGTACGTGGCAGGTCACCAATGAGGTGTTGAAAATGTCAGTGAATACTGGAGCCAGCTGGTCAGCACAGTGCTTCAGGGCAGAGGGTGATACGGCATCAGGACCACTTTCCTTATCTTCAGCTTTCTGAAAAGCATATTTACCTCCCTCTCCTGTATGTGTAGAGGTGACGATGGGGGTGGGGGGTGGGGTGGGGGGGGGGGGGGGGTCCTACTTGGCCATTTGCCATCGCCACACAGTCACACCTGACACCTCAGTGCTCCCGCTACAATCTGAAGCTGTACCGGGTCTTTGTTAGTACTTGCTGAAGCCGACTGTACTGGGTCTGTGTTAGTGCTGGATGAGCTTGGCTGTGGATCAACTTAATCTGTGCGTGTGACAAACCCGAGCATACAACCTGTAAATTATAGAACACTATTGTTATATTCATCAGTTGCATCTGACCCTGTTCAAACTGTTCTCCACCAGACTTCCTGTTATACATGTTCAATATTTATATGGCTTGGCTGCAATACTTGATGGTCATTATTTAATGAGCAATGTGCATCCATATTGTCCAGTATGCTCAACATTTTTTATTTAATATTTAATCAATAACTATTTAGTCAATGTCAATGAATCTGTCTGTCTGTCTGTCTGTCTGTCTGTCTGTCTGTCTGTCTGTCTGTCTGTCTGTCTGTCTATCTGTCTGTCTGTCTGTCTGTCTGTCTGTCTACCCATCCATCCATCCATCCATCCATCAGGCATGCAATGATCCAGTCCACAAGTTGCTAAATGCTAGTGTCATTTTGCAGGTAGCTAGGTTAGCAAAAGCAAACACTGACAGACAGACTATAGATATGCATTAGCCTACAAGCTGCGTTAGCGCATCAACTTAACGCTGCAGAAGTCACAACAACAAACCATTGACTGACATTGCAGTGGTGACTGAGTGAGTGAACACGTTTCGCCTACCTGACCGCTGTTTGTCACAGTTCACTTTCAAGTTTTTTTCTTCTGTTTTTATTGCCAGAGGGATAAATCTGCGTCATCTTTCATGCAGTCAGTCAGCAAACTTGGCATGTAGTAGCTCAACACTTTGGGGGAGGCGGAGGGAGGCTAGGGCAG
>NW_028150412.1:0-18311 GCF_964638095.1 Poromitra crassiceps | reverse complement strand
TCATCAAAAGTGACTTCTCCCTCTCCCTGACTTTTCATCTGCCCGGAGAAAATCAACCAATTAGCGGCCGATGCAGTGGAGGCGTAGGGGAGAGAGGTTTATGCAGTGGAGGCGTAGGGGAGAGGTTTATGTCGAGCGGCGCGTGATGCGGAATGCTTATGAGAGAAGAGGTTGGGTCTAAATAATCGGCAGACACGCGCTCAGCGGCGAATTGTACATTCATCAGCTGCCGGATTTCCCAACGGGGCGAAAACGACGTCAGAGCCCGGGTAGGGGGTGGGGGCTGGCTCGGTCCCGACGCCTCAATCTGAAAGCAGGCGATCACGCTGTGAGAGATAAAACACACATTTTGATCTGAATTCACTCAGTTTCTCCTCACTTTTACTTTAGCTGAAGTCAGTCAGTTTGTACAGATTTATTTTAGCTTAATTAAGTCCGTCACATTTCTATCTGAATGAACTCAGTTTATTGACATTTTGTCAGAATTATCCCAGTTTACCCCTCATTTTTTAGCTAAATTCACTCGGATTTCAGTCAATGTATCCACATTTTTAGCTGAATTCAGTCAGTTTATCCACATTTCTAACTGAATTCAGTCAGTTTATCCACATGTTTAGCTGAATTCAGTTAGTTAGTTTATCCACATGTTTAGCTGAATTCAGTCAGTCCATCCACATTTTTGATTGATTGATTGATCTTATTTCCGTGTCACACAACAAATGCATGGTGCCAAATGTATGGGCTTATGAGACACGACAGTAGGCTACAAATAAACATCAGTAGAGTTCATAGACAAACATACATGTTTCCAAACAAAAGAAACAACAACAAAAGGTGCCATAACATGAGGTGCAACATCAATACATGATACAAATAGCATTCTCACCAAGCTTTACCAATAAACTGGGCCATATCAAAAGCTCGCTTGCTAAAGAATAATTTGAATCTGGCCTTATCCTGAAACCAAAAGGCCTCAGGGTGCCACATTTTTTTTTTCAAATAAAGCTAGTCTTAGGACATCATACAGGAGGCAGTAAAATACAAAATTACAATCAATTTTTAGCTGAATTCAGTCAGTTTATACACATTTTTAGCTAAGTTCAGTCACTTTATCTACATTTTTAGCTGAAAGACAGCCAGTTTCTCCATATTATTCACCTTATGTGGAAGAGACAGTCTGGCTTGAGAGACTAACAGGAAGTGTAAACACAATTGATTCCGATTATGTTTACACTTCCTGTGGCAGAGCTGATCCCTGCAGCCTGCTGTAGCTGCTTCCACTGAGTCACTAGCTTTGACAAGAGAGACGATCTCTGGTTTGAGCAGGTAAAACAGCCGGCATTTTGAACAGGAAGTCATAACACAAATGGGTCAAGTGGGCGGGGCTACATAAGGTGAATAGCTGAATTGAGTTGGTTTCTCATTTTAGGTGAATTCAGTCAGCTTCTTCAGATTTTTAGCTGAATTCACTGTTTATCCACATTTTTAGTTCCTGGTTTAGACACATATTTTTATTTATTTGTACTATAGAGCTCAACATGCACGTGACTTTTTGTGATGTAATTTTACCCCGGAAGTAAGTTCCGCATCCATTTTCTCCATAGACGTTTCCATAAATTCAAATATAACGAGTTTTAAGGCTCGAACCAAGCCAACACGTCATCCAGAGAATCTCGAGTGACCATAAAACATTTGGTTTAAGCAAGAACAAAAAAATAACAATTGCATAATTTGATATTGAATTGAATTGAATTGAATTTTTTATTTGTCTCGAACAGAAATTAAAAACACATTCATTTACAAAACAACATATTATATGTCCGAGAAGGGACAGAAAGAAGCCATGCTTATCTAGTCCTGCCCCTCCTTACTTCATTAGATAAGGTTTAAATGATATGCAAATTAGCATGTGATATCACGTAGCGACTTTCTGAGCAGCCAATAGCAACTTTGCTTGGAAAAGAGTTGGCAACCCTGCGTGTTAAGCCAGGGAATTTACTTGGTATGAAATTGTCTTAGACGTTTATGTTTTCTTGTGTTCAGACATAGGTTTATAGATCTTTGTTATTTACCTTGACAGTTTCGACGAGTCACTCTCGTCTTCTTCAGAAGCAGTTGCACTTGACAGCTGCGTATGACGTGTCAACCAGTTGCTTTTCAGCAACTGGCGGTGTGCCCAGCTGAGCCGCCAGGTCTGCCAGGCCGACCACGCCCTGTCAAGGTAAATAACAAACATCTATAAACCTATATCACTCTGAACACAAGAAAACATACATGTCTAATTATAAATTAAGACATGATGAACATCATTATACTATGAAATTGTCTTGGATAATGTTTCTTGTTTCCAGAAGTTTTCATTGTTTTATGATGATGTCTTGAAAGAAGAAGTCATACATTGGCCTGAATCAAGTGACATTTACTGAAACCAGCAGATTATCTGCCAGAGCAGACAGAGAATTTGTCTCAAAATATCATGAAACAAGCTGATCTGGAGACAAGAGAACATCACTGGTCAGCTCATCCTTTTTACTTCATCTTAGTGTATTCTCTTCTCGGTCTGCTGTGTACCGTCGTCAAAACAAGGTAGGCTACATAGATGCATGAGGAGGGAGCAACCTCTGGCTGCTGCTCGTCTCATTATGTGACACCATGTTGTCCCCAAGCAGCTCTTGTCACCGGCTTCATGTTTCATAGATGAGCTGAACTCTCATTTTCTCTGATTTTGCATTTGGGATACACAGGTAAGACTGTACATATTTGAAATGGCCGCAGGCATCATGCATCTTAGATAGCTGTGTGATGGGCACAGCTGTAATGGCATCGCCTCCTCTTCCCTCTCTCTCTTCCCTCGAGGCTCGGCCACCTTTTTAACGTTTTAGCTCACAGATGGAGCAAGAAAGGTTTTTCGCGTGACCTGTGTTGAATGTAAGAATGTGTGACACAAAGTGGCGCGGTTTTCATTCTAGCTTAGCGGTGACTGGCCCGGGGGAGAACCTGGGATCACCGTGCTTCTCCTTAATGCATGAGCCATGTGCCGACAAGCTGCGCCGAGACAGACAGAGGAGACACTCGGAGGGGAAGACATGTACCTTCTCTGCAAAGACCCTAAAAAAGAAGGATAAGACATCACTCACGGCACAGCGTTCAAGTTTTGCATTGGGGCCACACTTTGGTGCCAGTTCTATATTGAAGTAGTCTCGCTGGCCAGCCTCCTCTCCCTTCTGTCCGAGGAGTCTGGCGCCGCAGGTCTCCATAGTGGGATTGCGACGGGCGGCGCTTAGCGGCAGTGCCCTTGGAAAATAGTTTCCAACAATCCAATTTGCCGTTTTCAGCGTGTCGCAACGAGCTAGCGTGTAGGTTTCTGCCGTTAGCTTGCTAGCTAGTTAGCGTTGTTGTTTTCACTGAGGCGGCAGGGCACTATTTACAGCGACACACAGGGAGGAGGGAGCGGAAGCCGCTCTGATTGACATGGTCGGAGCCAATGACAGAGCTTGTGATAAGCCGGGAGCGGACATCCGGCTGCCACCGAAACAGTCGCTCAAATGGAAGAGCAGAGTAGAGCAGGGGAGGGTTTATCCCAGTTATGGAGACCTGCGGCGCCAGACTCCTCGGACGGACGGGAGAGGAGGCTGGCCAGCAAGACTAATATTGAAGTGAATGGAGCGGGCAGTCCCACTATAAACCATCATATAATCTGTGTCATTTCATCTTTGATTGAACAATGCAGACTAAAGAAAAGATGTGATGTTGACTGTGTGTTTGTTTTTGAATCTAAACGTGTCTGTTAGTTTTCCTTATTGGTCTCTAAACAGACCATGGCCCAACTCAAGACCCTGTTTTGTCCCAAATAGAGTTAGATTGGCTAATTGACTACATGACCGAACAACATCACGTAATGTTCTTGTTGTTGTTGTTTTGCCTGCCCGATTCAATTCAAAATCAATAGAAGTGGCCCCAATGCAAATTTTGAATGCTGCGATGTCTTATCCTTCTCTTTTAGGGTCCTTCCTTACTTCTCCGTGACGACAAGGGAAAGCAGAGAATAGGGACGTCCGGAGCAAAACACGTGCAGCGCTGCTACCTGTCGGTTTGAAGCATCCCTCATAGAAACATAAGAAACAGAGACAATAGGAAGAGGCAGAATAAGGCTTTAAAAGTTCCAAGATGTCATCTGGTTAGGAGTTTAAAAAAGCAACATGAAGGCACACACTGGTTTAAGATAAGAGAAGACATCTGGTTGGTTTCTTTTTGTCTTTGATTTTCTGTGACAAAACTTCTAAATCATAGGACTTTAAAAATTAAACAGTAAAACACTGGATTTCCCAAATGATGAGCAGTTAAAAAGCAACAAAATGAAGTCACTGATTAAAGAAGGGAAGAAATCCAAAAGAGGTGGAAAATGACAAGTGCAAAAAATAAAACCTTTTGTTTCTCAAAATCTAAAATGTTTGCACTTTTTGGGGGTAAATTTTGCACTTTAAATTTCACTCCTTTAGTTGGTTTATTTTAGATACAGTTAACAGTTAGTAGACGGACAAGCCCGTCTTTTATTGTCACACGAACACACCAACACATGCATGCGGCCACAAACACACACTCATGCTGACGGTGGCCGGTGAAATTTGTCCTCTGCATTTAACCCATCCAGACCAGGCTTGTCCTTTCCTCCGGGGGGCAGGCCAGGAGCAGTGGTCGCTTTCTCGTACAGCGCCCGGGGACCAACTTTGGGTGTTGTCGTCACTGGTCGGATGACGATCTTCTGCATGTTTTTAGTGGGGGGTTATGTACGGGGGAACCCCTGGAGAGCACGGGGAGAACATGCAAACTCCACACAGAAAGGCCCTTTCGACGAGATAACCCACCTGGGCAGTGGGCACTGAGGATATGGGGGGGACACAACCCCAGCGCCCACAGCGTCCCAGGCAAGAATCGAACTCAGGACCTTCTAGCTGTGAGGCGACAGCGCTACCGACTGCGCCACCGTCCGTACCCCCCAGATGTTAGGCTTGTTTAGATTTGATGTTGCCCTTTTCATCAGTGCGTGAGTTCTTGTTACTTTTCCTTAGAGCGCAGCATTTCTTTAGGAGTTGCCAGCCCTATTTTTCAGTTTGATCACCATGAATCTTTGGAAATGATCAGTCACCAAACTCACTCCACTTGATTCATTCATGATTTGTTCCAACTGTTGTTTGGACACCGTGACCACCGTGACCCAGCTCCCTTGAGCTCCTTCCATAGTGCTTGTTTGGACATGAACCACTAAAAGTGACAGCCACCGCACACCTCGACATTTTAAAGTTCGGATGTAAAGAAAAAGGTTTTCCTCCCATCTCGAGACATCAGCTGTCCATCCATCTCAGAAGAGGGGCAGATGTGTGTGCTGACATTATCATCATGATGGAAAAAATACTTCTGAATTCTGTAAATAAAAGTATAGCACCCCAGGAGGCACCACTCTCCACATAGGAGACAACAGTACAGGAGACACCGCTCTCCACATAGGAGACAACAGTACAGGAGACACCACTCTCCACATAGGAAACAATGGTACAGGAGAAACCACTCTCCACATAGGAAACAACAGTACAGGAGACACCACTCTCCACATAGGAGACAACGGTACAGGAGACACCACTCTCCACATAGGAAACAATGGTACAGGAGACACCACTCTCCACATAGGAGACAATGGTACAGGAGACACCACTCTCCACATAGGAAACAATGGTACAGGAGACACCACTCTCCACATAGGAAACAATGGTACAGGAGACACCACTCTCCACATAGGAGACAATGGTACAGGAGACACCACTCTCCACATAGGAGACAACAGTACAGGAGACACCACTCTCCACATAGGAGACAACGGTACAGGAGACACCACTCTCCACATAGGAAACAATGGTACAGGAGACACCACTCTCCACATAGGAAACAATGGTACAGGAGACACCACTCTCCACATAGGAGACAACGGTACAGGAGACACCACTCTCCACATAGGAAACAACGGTACAGGAGACACCGCTCTCCACATAGGAGACAACGGTACAGGCAAGAGTGTCCACCCCCATACGGAAGGTTCCTCGTTCGATCCCCGTTTGTGGGCGGAGTCAGACTACACAATGCTGGTTACATAAGATGAATACTACTCTGAAAGGATGGATGGATGGACGAACGGACAGACAGATGAGTCTACATTACTGGCATGATATTGACAAAGACAAAGGAAAACAGCAGATCAGTTACACTTTTAGAAACCTTATTTGTTCAGACACTCATTCACTGTTTATTCACAAGTGACACAATTTGTAATGAGCCTGTTTGATGGACAATGAAGGAGTTTGTGTTGAATGGAAGGTGTAGAAACGTGTTGGCTTCACCATATGTTCTGTTGAGATCTTATGGCTGCCAGGATGCTGCACTAGCTCTGGAGTGCAGGCTGTAGCCTAGATACTGTATTGTACAACCAGTCCATGTGCTGCACACACACACAGTCTCACACACACACACACAATCTGCATACCACCTTTAATGTGTGTCTTTGGTTGTGTGTTCATGTGTGTTTTCTGCCTTTCTTCCTGACATCTTGCACATACTGTACTCTGTGTGTGTGTGTGTGTGTGTGTGTGTGTGTGTGTGTGTGTGTGTGTGTGTGTGTGTGTGTGTGTGTGTGTGTGTGTGTGTGTGTGTGCGTGTGCGCGTGTCATTAATTGAGTCTCCAGCTCCCTGGAGTGGTTAGCACTACTTGCACCGGCACTGTGTGTGTGTGTGTGTGTGTGTGTGTGTGTGTGTGTGTGTGTGTGTGGTTAGCATGATGATTAAGCTTGATCAATGTCAAACACAAACTATGTCGGCGGGTGCTTTGAAAAGGAATACAGTATTGTGTACTCGGGCATGTTCAGACCCTTAGTGCTTCTTACACAGGGAGCACCGATTTATCCAATTCACCCACATCTGAGAAATATAGTGCTTTTTATTGATGTATTTCTTTATTTGGGGGGTAAAACATGCTACACATACACCCATCCTCATGTTTAAGAAACAGAACGAAAAAGAAAAAAGGAGATAAAAGAAAAACACCTCTGGTATTTTGGGGAGTGACCCCTTTTCCCAATTCACTTCAGATCAAATCAAATCTGGTTTGCAGACATGCAGGCTTAACAATACAAGAGTATCATTCAAATCAAATCACACCTATATATAGAACAATAGTTGACAAGACGAGGCAGGGAGCCATTATATCAAATTCTGCATTAAAAAGTCACAAACAGCAAGATATGGGCCATGATGTTATCAGTTCATCCGTTCATGAGTAAATTTAGCAAATCTAAATGCAGTAGTGATAAATGCATCATGGTTTAGTCTACTCGAGTTTTTGTTATACTAGTTGACCCCCAATATACAATTGTTTTTTCAAAATAACGGCTATTTGGAAACACTAGGCACCTCACACGCTCAATTCCTAGCCTCGCCCGAGGCTCGCTAGTGTCCTGCAGCTCGCCAAGCTGGCCCTGCAGCTCGGCCTCTCCCACAGCTCGGCTGCTGCGTGACCTCGCCTGCTCTCTTGGTGCATGCGTGCGTGCGCGCGTGTGTGTGTGCGTGCGTGTGGCAGTAGCCACCCGCTTCTTTTGACCTGACAGGGGAAGCTTCACCGGTAGGACATAGCACGTGGGAGGATCACGCTATTCCAACCAGTTCCCCTGCCTCCAAACAGGCGCCCCTAACGACCAGAGGAGGCACCACTTCAGCAACCAGGATATTGCATGTTTTGGTGAGGGGTTCCTATATGAGGGAAGCCCCCAGGGGGCACGGGGAGAACATGCAAACTCCACACAGAAAGGCCCTTTCGACGACCCCACCCGGGCGGTGGGGGCACTCGAGGACATGCGGACGGGCACGCACTCCTTCAGCGCTCACAGCGTCCCAGGTGGGAATCGAACCCAGGACCTTCTAGCTGTGAGGCGACAGCTCTACCATTGAGCCACCGATGTCTGGACACTGTATTGGAGCGTCTAAATGAAGAAAACATGCTGTTTGTGTTTCTTCCGCAGGAGCAGCTGAAGCCCCCGTGGAAGAAATCTCCTCCGCAGCTGTTTGATGAAAACGAACGAGCTCGACTAGTTCTGCCTTGTAGGGATAGAGTTGTGACCAGCATTAGCGGGGGTGTCATGTTTGATTGGGGTTTATCAGCGGTGCCTACATTGTTCCTGTTCATCAACAGACTCCAGGTAATGTGGTGATAATCGCTGCCGAAGCCTCCATCTGCTCGTTTGGAGTGGGGGGGGGGGGGGGGGGGGGGGGGGGGGACTACCTTCGTTTCACATCCATTTTCCCAGGTGCTGATGGGAGGCCTGCGGGTGGGAGGGGGGGAGGTAGGGGGTGCGTTTCATTCGTTTACCCGGGAGTATCAGGAGCACTCGGCAGCCAGGTTGTCTCCGCTTGCACCGGCTAATGGTTCAGACCCAGCTTGCTCTGCCTATAGGCGTCAACTGGGGTATGGCAGCTGCCATATATACTGTATATACCTTGGAATATTTACCAGCTGTGACAGCGGGGCTGGTGTTGTTTTCACCTTGTGAGTCTGTGTGTGTGTGTGTGTGTGTGTCCTTATGCCAGGCGTTTTATGTTATCTGTCTGTCTGTCTGTCTGTCTGTGGACAGATTTTGTTAGCGAGATAGTGTCAAAACCTTGCAAGATGCAGGCACGGAATTTTACAGGTGTGTAGTTGACGTCAAAATGAAGGCCGGAATCAAAAATGGGCGTGATCTTTGTCCCATTTTAAGTCAAGGGCGTCGTGGCTGTTGTGATCCCATCACAAGATGGTATTTTTCTCTGTCTTCATAGAAAGATTGTCCTGTATTGCCTTAATGAACAGAGAGCAGCCCACTCTGTGTTCTCTGTCCAGAGTGCTGAAATGCATCATAATACAATGAGAGGCGTTTTCACTGCCTGCATTGCATGGAAACATTATGCATTTTGAATGCGTGTGAGAGAGAGAGCTGTTTTAATAGAATAGTAGGTCCTTCTAGCTGGTCAAAGAGTGATTCGGCTTTAAAAGTTTGAGGTAAGTTCATATTTTTCAAATCCCATCATCGCCATCGCCGCAAGAACATGATTTGAGCTGTGGGTGCTGCCTATTAAAAAACATGTTTGAGTTTATTAAATACTTGCAGTGATCCCACTGCAGCACAAACGATAAGTGTTTTCTCCCCATTGAGAGAGATGCTGTGTGCATTAACGCACGAGGCACAGCAGCCTAACTTCATTCATTATTTAAATAAATCCCGAAACGCCGACAGGATCGGTCAGGATCTAACGTTAATTAATGTTGTGTGTTCTTCTATCCAACACATCCAGAAGGACACGCACACAGTCCAGGTTCACACAGTGAAATAGTTTGGAGTAAAGCTACGCTGTCCTGATAACCTGATAACTATTAACTTAACTATAGGACAAATCAATCTCGCACGCTTCAATCTATTGGTTTGAATCTGAACCACCAATGGTTCACACCAATCAGTGTCCTATGAGGCAGCTACGGGCGGGCTTTAGGTGTGACACTAGCTAGAGCGAGCCTGTGATAGACAGATGGTTCATCCAATCACCTGCCATGTATTTTTTGAAAGTGCCTGCCCTTTGAAACCGTTTCCTGAGCGACTCATTCCCAGATGGAAACCATCTGGCAGCGTCTGGGTAGTGTGGAGGTCAGAGACCCGAGTTCAGCGCTACTTGGGGCTTGGTCAGACGTTCCTACGAACGCGATTGGCCGTGTCTGCGGGTGGGAAGCCGTTGGGGTTTGAGTCCCGGTCGCATGTATAATTTTGGCAACCCAGTTTAGATGAAACCACGCCCCGAACTCATTTGATTGGTCGCCACAACTACGCCTTGCCGCCCTGCCAAGCAAGCCCCTCCTCCGAACTCATCTGCCGAAGCGAGGCGCACACGTACACACTGCTTCAGTGCCATACGCGTCAGTGTCCACCGCCACCACTGACAACAAACTACGGTAAACAGCAGAGGCGACTCCGCTGCACCCCGAACACCTTTCTTGACAGCCAGGCAGGCACCGGTCAAAGAGAACTCTTTCCCCGAAGTCAAGTGTGTTTTCCCTGTTTCCCCCTGTTTTTCCTTCCCCTGTGTGGCTCGGAGAACTACTGGGGGCAGCACATCCTGGCTTCGTTATGCAACGGGGAAAACACACTTGACTTCGAGGAAAGAGTTCTCTTTGACCGGTGCCTGCCTGGGGCCGGTTGCACCAACTGGTCTTACACTGGTCTTAAGCTAAGTTGGTCGTAACTTTACGACCTACAGCTACGCCGGTTGCACCAAGACGACTTAAGCCTTATTTTCACTAAGACCAGGCGTAACTCCTACGCCTCGTCAGGAGGAGGCGTAGAGCCTGCCTGTAACAGAGATCTCCGCGGAGACCTTTTTGACCGTCATCGTCGTAACATCGCCAGTTCGCCGTCTTTGAAAGCACGACGTTAGATTATAACTAACTACTTGTGTGGCTTAGCCTTCCCAAATGTTGGCGTTAATTCTTTTAGAATTTAATACATAGAATTGGGAACGTTACATTCAATTTCATTCAGACTCCCTGACACTAATCGCCGCCGCCATTTTCCCCCGGGGCTTCCACAGGAGGAGGGGGGTGGGAGGAGGGAGGGTGTAGTGACGCACATACAGTAGTGGGTGACGGCGCGAGGCACATGTGGGCCAATCAGAGGGCATTCCCCGACAATTCACATGAACGCGCATTGCTATGACCAGCGTAGTTAAGACCAGAGTAAGCCGTGTTGGTGCAACAGGCGTAAGTCCATGGTCTTAACTAAGACCGACGTAGGAGTTACGACCAGGCATAGTTAAGACCAGTTGGTGCAACCGGCCCCTGGTTGTCAGGGGTGGCGTAGGGCATCGCCATGTATGCGGGCGCAACCAATCAAATGAGTTTGGGCATGGGCGGAGTTAATGGGGGCGCCCCCCTAGTCATAAAAATAAAAAAAAATGCTCACCATTGCAAATCTCCATCTCACTGTCTGGCTGAATATGATCATACAATTTATATCCACTTTGACAAGAATCACAGGTATCTCTTTGCTAAAGCTGTGACAGGGGGGCCTCTGACAGGGCCTTGCTGCAGCCGCCCCCTCCCTCTGGGATGCCCTCCTCAGTCACATCTGACAGGCCAAAACGTGTCTTTCATACTCATTATGTCATCTTTCCAAAAAAGCCCTTTTCACTGTTGCTTTTGACCTATAATATTTCTCTCTCTCTCTCCCCCCCTCTCTCTCATCTATTTTAATATTTTCTCTCTTTATTAAAGTTGTTTTATCCTGTATTTGTAAAGTGTCTTTGAGCACGGTCAAAAGCAACAGTGAACAGTGAAGCACTATATAATATACATTACATTACTAAACATACAATAATGAGTATTAATGTTCTGTAATTCTACTCATATTCTAATATTTCTTATATTTCCATTCTTATACTTATTAAACAATAATTAGAGAGAGACCATGATGATGCCAGCCTTAAAATGAGATATTCCTCTAAATCTGGCTTCAAACGGGCACAATTTCAAATGTAAAATGGCCAAATTTCTTTTGCGCGGCAAATGTGTGTCTCCTGCAGAAGTGGCCCCCCCCCAGAGCTAAAAGTCAAACTCCGCCTATGAGTTTGGGGCATGGCTTCATCTAAACAGGTTTGCCAAAAGTATACATGCATCCTGGTCACTGCACTAGTGTCTCCTCTGGTCGGTCGGGGCACCTATTCGGGGCATGAGAACTGGGGGGAATAGTGTTATCCTCCCATGCGCTAGGTTCTGCCGGTCAAGTCCTCGTTGTCAGGTGAAAAAGAAGCGGCTAGTGACTGCACATGTAGGTCAGAGGAAGAATGTGCTAGTCTCCAACTCTCCCCAGATTGGACATGTAAATTGGGTTAGGGGAAAAGGGGGGGGGATGTACTTTGTCTCGCGACCAAGTGGCGGCATTCTGTGGTGCAGCGGCACACCAGAGAGGCCCACAACTCATTTTTTGCAAGTTCAAGTCAAGTCTCAAGTCTTTGGTCACAAGTCGAGTCGCGGCTCGGCTGTCAGTCAAGGCGACGGCGGTTCATTGGAGCGAGTGTTGGGGGGTCAAGGGTCAGCGGGTGGGCAGGCGGCGACGGCGAAGGCGAAGGCTGTGTTTGTGGCTGGACTGTTTGTGAGAGGCAATTCTCCACGCTTGTAATTACACGTCTTTAATTGATAACGCGGAAAAGCGGCATTGATTTGGTGTCAGCGCCCCGGCCTCTCTAATTACTCCTCAGCACTGAGATGTCAGCTTTGCTTTTATTCGTCGTTTCGTCCGGGAGCGAGGGGGCGTGTGTGTGTTTGGGGGGGGGGGGGGGTCGACACACTCCAGCTCCCCCGGTTCCACCTTAGCAACCACTTCTGACTGACCAAAGCCTGTGAGGTGTAGCATGGTGGAAGAAACCCAGGTGAATGTAACAAGGAGGGAAATACGTGAAAATCAGTCACATACAGTATGACCCCAAAACACATTTTGAGTTTATACACTGTTGGAAAGGGGAGAATGTAAGGCTTACATTGTAAGCTTTCTGGCAATATCAAAAATATCGTTGTACTCCAAAGATTGAGTGAATTAAGCCCCTTTATGTCTTGACTGTTTTCAATATATGTTTTTGTGGAAAAACTGTTTGTCACCCTACATTTATGAGCTTCAAGACTAGTGAAACCCCAAAATTTCCGTATACAATCACGTTTCTACACAAATGGGCCAGTGTGACATCAGTGTGACTGATTTTGTCAGAGCAGGTCACATACAGTATGTGAGTAGGGCTGCAACTAACGATTACTCGATTGCTATCATTATCAATTAATCTGACAATTATTTTCTCAATTAAATCGATTAGTCGTTTGTTCTATAAGATGTCACAAAATGGTGAAAAGTGTCGATCACTTTCTCCCCAAAGCCCAAGATAACATCCTCAAATGTCTTCTTTTGTTCTGACCAACAGTCCACAACCTAAAGATAATCAGTTGACTGTCATCGAAGACTAAAGAAACCAGAAAATATTCACATTTAAGAAGAACAAGATCATTTTTGTAGGGTATCCTCCCCCCCCAAACGATTAATCGATTATAAAAAAAATAGTTGATTATTTATCTGTTGATTCTGTCAATCAGCCGATCATCTAATCGTTGCAGTCTAGACAGATGTGAGCTCAAGCTCCACCGTGCCTCATTCCCTTCATGTCTGTGCTGTGGATCTCTTCTATTCGGACGACCTCCTCCATCTGGCTAATCGGGGGTACGCATATGCAGCTCGAAGACCAAGTACCGCACCTTGGGGGACAGAGCATTTGCCATCGCTGCCCCAAACCTCTGGAATTCCCTGCCCCTTAACATCCAAAATTCTGACACACTCACTTCTTTCAAAAAGCAACTAAAATCCCACCTTTTCAAGAAAGCCTACAGTATCTGACTTCCACCTCCACCATCCTCCTTTCACACTGTAACCTCTCTATCTGTATTTGTTCTGTTTCTGTGTATGTTTGTTAAATGGTTCATTGTTTTCATGTAAAGCGTCTTTGAGTGTTTTGAAAAGCGCTATATACAGTAAGTCTGATCTATTATTATTATTATTTGTTGAGAAGATCTGTCATCTGTGACATCATGATCACTGTCATACATTTAGGAAGATCTCTATCATACACCATGATGTAGGAGGATCACTGATTTGTTATTGTTAGCCGGCGCTCGCCCCCCGCGTGTCTGGCTAGAACACAGGATGTAGGGGAGATCTGACATCATTGATGATGTCATCTGTGACATGTGATGACATCACCATCTGATCATGAGCATCAGCATACATCATGAAGGTATCCTGGTGAGGTCACTTGGGCACCAGGGCACTGCATGGGGTGGCAGATCGGGGTGTTGACCCCGATCTGCCACCGACTTGAGACAAGTCTACCCCGACTTGTCTCAGCAGTGGCCAGCAGGAGAGGCCAGCAGGAGAGCTTCCTCAAGCAACTCTTGTCTCCTGAAGGCCAGCAGGAGAGCTTCCTCAACCAACTCTTGTCTCCAGAAGGCCAGCAGGAGAGCTTCCTCAACCAACTCTTGTCTCCAGAAGGCCAGCAGGAGAGCTTCCTCAACCAACTCTTGTCTCCAGAAGAGGCCAGCAGGAGAGCTTCCTCAACCAACTCTGTCTCCAGAAGGCCAGCAGGAGAGCTTCCTCAACCAACTCTTGTCTCCAGAAAGCCAGCAGGAGAGCTTCCTCAACCAACTCTGTCTCCTGAAGGCCAGCAGGAGAGCTTCCTCAACCAACTCTGTCTCCTGAAGGCCAGCAGGAGAGCTTCCTCAACCAACTCTGTCTCCTGAAGGCCAGCAGGAGAGCTTCCTCAACCAACTCTTGTCTCCTGAAGGCCAGCAGGAGAGCTTCCTCAACCAACTCTTGTCTCCAGAAAGCCAGCAGGAGAGCTTCCTCAACCAACTCTGTCTCCTGAAGGCCAGCAGGAGAGCTTCCTCAACCAACTCTGTCTCCAGAAGGCCAGCAGGAGAGCTTCCTCAACCAACTCTTGTCTCCTGAAGGCCAGCAGGAGAGCTTCCTCAACCAACTCGGTCTCCAGAAGGCCAGCAGGAGAGCTTCCTCAACCAACTCTGTCTCCAGAAGGCCAGCAGGAGAGCTTCCTCAACCAACTCTGTCTCCTGAAGGCCAGCAGGAGAGCTTCCTCAACCAACTCTGTCTCCTGAAGGCCAGCAGGAGAGCTTCCCCGACGAACTCTGTCTCCTGAAGGCGGGCAAACCCATTCAACATCGGACCCTGGCCCCCAAGCTGGATGAAGCAGGAGAGCTCCTCCACGTCGGCGGCAGGTTCCACGCGAACGGAAGACTTGGACCAGACAACTGGGTACTCTTATTGCTTTGGACCCAGTCACCCAGAGCAGGATTACAACAGACGTCTGGGCCATCCTGCCCAGAGAACATGTTCCCCCAAGATTTGTCGCACCTACTGAATTCTGCGTTGGCGTAAAGTTGTCCGTCGCTGCCAAAACGCCACCACGTTCTAAGGCCTGATGCCCACTATAAGCTAGCAATAGTCACGTCCCATTCACTTTGTATTGAATGCGACCAAATCGCTGAAAAAGCATGCTGGGATACCTGATGTAACAGCATCGTGAACGACAAGACGAGAAGAGGGGCCAAATTCAAAATAGACCAATGCAAAATGGAAAGACAGTAAGAGATCCAAGCAAGCTGCACCACCAAGAGACCAGCTGGGCAGGGCTGGGCAGGGCTGAACAGCGTGAAGGACTCCATGCAAATGTATATCTTGTAATGGGCATCAATGGTAAGACCGGCTGACTTGCCCCCTGCAGTGGGGGGGTTCCCCGATTCCAGTGTCGCAGACCTTGTCCCTGTGATGGGGTGGCACCCCAGGCGCTCTACTGATGGGGTGTGGCCTAAGGCAGTGGTTCCCAAAGTGGGGGTCAGGACCCCCAGGTGGTCGCAGGACACCACCGGGATGATTTCCAGAATGTGTGAAATTGCCCTAAAGTATATGTGAACTACAAAATGTGTGAAATACAATTTAAAAAGTATTAAAAAGAGTACATTTTAACCATAATTTTTTGTGGGGGTTGCAAGCCTCTTGCAGTTATTTTGTGGGTCAGGGGGGCTGAAAAGTTTGGGAACCCTTGGCCTAAGGGACCAATGGGGCCTAGTGCTTCAGCCCCCTCAGTAGGACTGTCGTAACCTTTCCATGGAGCAAATGTTCACCGTACATTTGAGGGCAGCTGTTAGAAAGGTTCCCTGTCAGGTGTCTAGTCACGATAGATATAGCTGCCAAGGGGCCCAACGTGGCCTGGCCGGGTTCCATGGCGCTATCATGAATAGTGACATCACAATGGAGTGGATGATGTAATCAGTGATCAACTCTCGGCCCTCTTCAGCGTGGTCAGAATTTCTGCATCTAGTGACATCATAATGCATCATCAAGGAACACTGATGTCATACTGTACCTCCTAAGGACAAGATTAGGGAGTGGTGATGTCATCAGGAATGTCACATATCGATGTCACCATCAGCAGTTGTCAGGGGTTGATGATGTCACAAGTGACTGTCAGGTTGTATAGTTGTGTGTGGACCCAAATGCAGACAGGATGGAAGCAGCAGGCAAGGTTCAAGGAGCAAAAATAGACTTGAATAGAAACTAACATGAAAAAAAAAAAACACATAGCTCATAGCTCAGGCGATAAACTTGAAACATGATTCAGAAACACTGGTAACACTAGAGATAAAACAACAACATAATATACGAGACAGGGTAGACAAATGACTCGACAGACTGAGACAATATATAGACACAGCAGGTAACTAATGAAACATGAGGGACAGCTGGGAAGGCAGGAACACAGAGGGCAAATCGAGAGAACTGATTGGTGGGGAGAACTCAGGTATTAAGGCAGACTAACGAGGACACATAGGCAACAGGTGGGAGGAAAAGACAGAGACTATACACAAGGAATAAACATAAGAATAAAGGCCTTAAGACTAAAGGTCCACTGTGTCTAGATCTATCCCAGCTCTTAAGGAATGACACACTTACACACAGGATGATAACAGAGCAGGTGTTACAGTGGCATCTCAACCCCAAGACATCCCCCCTGGGGAGGCCCACATATCCCACTTTGAAAGGCCTTTTTCTCCACAGCCTCTGATGTCAATGATTGGCAACAACATTGGTTTTGTTATTTTGTTATTTTTTTGGGCAATGTCAGATTTGATTATTAACACATTCACTGCCAGCCGTTTTTTTTTTACTGTAGGTAGCTTCTGCCAGAGGGTTTTTTTGAGGATTCTGGCTCATCTTTCAAGACCCGAGGATTCTTTTCTGCTAAGATTTTGTGAACACAAAATATCTCAAAAGAACTAATAGAATGTGTGCTTTCTCTGTCTAAAAGAGTTAGTTTGTAGAGTTAGTAGTTATGTAGGCATTAGCACTTGAATACAGCATGGTTTCAGCGTCTGAAAATTTAAGCTGAGATAAATAGCTTTTTGTGAAATTCGATAGAACAGTCACTTTAACCCTTCATTTTTGGCATCAGTAAGACGTCAGACATCTAAACAATAGTTTTGAACAGTAATTTCCTCCATAACAGCAGGAAACACCCCTCTCCTTCAAACTCCTCCCTCCGTGTGTGTTCTTCTTGGCTGCAGCAGGCGTGTCACAAGCTCGTTTCTGCTGCTGCTTTGCTGCTGCTCCTGTCTGCTGGCGGCCGCTGGGCAAGTCTGGATGGGCTCGCTCGTTTCTTGGAGTTTCGGTTGAGAGCTTTGATGAAGCTTTTTCGATTCTGGTCTTATTTATGCTGCGTGTTTCAAAGTGTGTTCCACCCGTAATCTATTATGCAAATTTGCAATCCCGCACCGCCAGCTCCCAAGCGCGAAAGCGAAAGCGTTTTCGCCAATCCATTTTCATGAGAATGGCTTCCTCACACTGCTTTTTGCTTGCCTTCCTCTAGTCTGGAGAGCACTGTCGCCACTTAGTGGGTCGGTGGAATGGGTTGTACATGTTCGGTGGCTCCAATATTTATATAAGAGATGTAAAAGGGTTAGATGCACATCCCACGGTCAAAAAAAAAAAAATCTTTTTTTTGACGTATTAACACGTCATTGGCAGTCAACCGTTGGATTTTTTTTGACGTATTAACACGTCATTGGCAGTGAACGTGTTAAATATTATTAAGATGCCACAAGGCAAACTTATTCTCATTTTCCTGATATTGTGATACTCTATTTGACCCCGCCGCCCTCCATAATAGGATTCTGTGTTTTGCAGGACAATGTTTTCCAATACGGAAGCTAGAATACACACTAATGGGTTAAAAATGACAGGAGTGTGCATAGGCTATGGTGTGTGTGTGTGTGTGTGTGTGGGTGTGGGTGTGGGTGTGTGTGTGTGTGTGTGTGTGTGTGTGTGTGTGCGTGTGTGCGTGCATGTATGCGTGTGTGCGTGCATGTGTGCGTGCGTGCATGTGCATGTGGGTGTGTGTGAGAGAGAACATGATAATAGAGTGATCTCCCCTGCATGACACAAACAATGATGCTTAAAAGCGAATTAATGTGATTTTAATTAGATTTTAATTGCGTTACCTGATCTTAACAAACCTCCAGAGAGACGCGGGCTATTGCCTTCATTTTCATATTACTGCTGTTGTTGTTTTCATGTAGTAAAACTGTAATCTAATGCTTCAAACATATTGAAGAGCTTTGAAGAACTCCACTCTGTTAAGTGTCTTCG
>NW_028150413.1:7500-18314 GCF_964638095.1 Poromitra crassiceps | reverse complement strand
AATTGGAGGGATTTTTCCCAACAAAAACCCAGAAGCTCCATTAGTTACAGTCTGCCATCTCCTGCAGGCTGCAGCCATAAGCAAACACGTTCAATACAATTTCTGTTCACACTCATGCCTTTCAGCGTGAATGTGTATACGCCTATTCCACATCCCACCCAAAGCAGACATTTTGTGTCTAAAATGCAGGAAGTAACACAATATAAAAATTAGACGTAAGGGCCTTACTTTTCTACTTTGACTTTTTGGGGCTCACCATTGATTTGTAGTCTCATGTGGTAATCTATCATATACAAGAGCCGTTCACTCACTCACTATTGCCCATGCAGTGTTTAGCATAATAGTGAACTATTTGGGGAATGATCAAGTTTCGGACACGACCTGACTTTTACTTTGGTAAACACGACCGCATTGCATTGTGGTATGTGGGAGAAAATGTATAGGGTACATTCGCTGTTCACTAGAATTTGCAGTGCATTGTGGATATTGTATAGTGGACTATATAGTGAATCAAATTCACAGTTGAGAATTCGGGACACTAGTACAAAATGGCTAACACACTACTGTATATAGTCCACTATTTCTGTAATAGGGACTGGTTTCGAACAGGGCTAATGTCACTTTCACTCTAGTCTCAACAGTATAACATTTAATATAATATCTTGTTTCTTGTCAGTAACCAAGTTGCATACCAGTACCCACAATGCATGGCACTAGCAATGCACACTGTCCCACAGGCCAAGTGTGTAAATCCTTAAGAGGCTCCGTGCATCTCGCTGTTAAGGAAAAATAATGAATCAGCTTTATTGATTTGTGAACTATATATTCAGATGCAGCACTGTGGACTCGAATGGTTACATAGTTACAGCTGCAGTATTGAATTAAAAATAAATGTGATCTAGGCTGTTACAATGTGTCAGTCTGGGTCTTGCCTAAATCCCGCAATTTGTGTGAAATGGACTTTTCAGTGCTGTTCTGGAGCTTTTTTAATTTGCTGTGGGAAATCATCGCAACAGCAACAATGGCAGAAAGCAGTAAGAAAGAGTGAAGCTAAAATGTGGCCGACAATACAGTACGTACAATACATACAGACTTTTTTCTTATATTGCAGGGACGAGCAGGTGAAGGCTTAATAGCCTCGAACAAAATCTTTAAATAAAGGTTATTTGTCATTTCCCTCCTCTTACACACATGGCGAATGATTCCCCTCAGGTTTGTGGGAATAATTATTCTGCGATTATATCCTGCAGCACGGCTCCTCTGTGTTTTCTCTCGTCGCTGAACCGACACGGGCAGATATGTTTTTCATCTACAACTTACATGACCTGGCCAATGCTGTGTACACAAGTACTTGGCAGGACCCATACATAGCTGGCCAAGGAGGCGCCTGTTATAAAAATACACAAGTGGAAGCTCGGGCTGGAGCGACTGCTGCTCCTTCTCAACGCATCACGTCATGCATTCCTTCTGTTTCCACTCATTTTCCAGCATTTTTTTGCTGTGTGTGTGTGTGTGTGTGTGTGTGTGTGTGTGTGTGTGTGTGTGTGTGTGTGTGTGTGTGCGTGTGTGCGTGTGTGTGTGTCTGCCTCCAAAGCGTTGCCCCGCTGAACACGACTTATAAAAGACATCCAGTGTCAGCCAATTATTTTGGACTTTGATGGTCATAAATCAAGAGCTGACCAATAAAAATGAAGACAGCCAAGTATAATGTTCGTGTGTGTGTGTGTGACTCTGGACTGGATTGTAAACGAAGCCAGATGGTCTGGGAGAGTGCCACCGAAACAGAGCTGGATCCCATCACTAAATGGCCGCATGTGTGTTTTCCCCTCGCGCACAAATTACAGCATCACCTCATTTCGCCGGCATAAATCAAAGCACCAGGCTGTGATATGCGCAGGGCATCTCTCCATCTCATTACTAAAATAAATTCCCTGGCAGCCTCGGAACGTGTAGCGCCACGCCACATTGGTCGATAATAGCGGCAATCGGGTACCTTTATTTCGGAGACGCTCTTATTTTGAAGCCGTTCGAGTGATTTCGAGCGAGCCGCATGAGACATGCTTGGAGACGAAACAGAGCCCCGGGAGGAGTGTTACCTCATAGGGGACCTCTGCGGACATTTATAGCGGGCGGACTGACATGTTTGGATCAGGGAGATGAGTCGAGACGCAGATGGAGGAGGGCCGAAAAAACAGACGACGACACGTGCGGACAGCTGCGAAAGAGAGGAGAAAGTCGGCGATACATCCCGTCACCGCACGATAGGCAGAGTTGGGACAGTGACGAGCAAAAAAGGGACAGGCAGGCCCTGACAGATAGAGACAGATATACCGTATGTGGGCAGACAGACACAGACAGGCAGACGGTGAAGGTTTGGAGGTAGTGTATTCGGAGGTAGGTTCAGGGAACGCTGTGTGTTTTTTCCCAGACGCACAACGCTGACCCTCATTCGTCTGCGGTGCGTCCCAGCGTAGAGTTAAGAAACAGACCCGCGCCCGACGAGGAGCCTGGCTTTCTCATCCCGGCGATAAGACAGGTTCTCTCTCGTAACAGAGACGGGTTTCTCTTCATCGTTGCAAATTTACAACGTTGGCTTATGATATTTTCGCTGTCTGCCGCGCCGCCGCCGCGCGCTACACAGCTCAAGGAGAGCGCCGCAAAAACAACAGTGCTGCCGAGCGGATTCATTAAGGAGTTTTACATATGGTATTCCCGAATTCCCCAGGTCAGGGAGGCTTGGCCAAGCTAAACAGGATTCCCTATTTCACCGGGCTAGACTACTTCATCAGCCCGGTGATGAAACAACACCGGGGGTTGAAAGATCGCCCCTTTTCGCAGGGAATGATTCATGAGGCCGGCGAACGGCTTGACCCCTTATGCTTTCTGCATTACGCTTTCTGAGATCTGTCATGCGATGAAAGGAAGCTTTCAGTCGATTGCTTTGGTCTGGTGTTTGAAACGGAAGGTCTGCAGAACATAAGACATGCCGGGTCTGAGATCTATGTCGGCTCTAAGTGGCGAGTACAAGCAATTAAGGCTGCAGACGGAGTTGGTCAGCTGTCAGTCAAAGGCTGCGAAAACAGATCTATATCATTATGCAGTCGGTGGATAAGCAGCCGCGGGCAAATCTCTCTCCAGCTCCATCGCCACTTTGCATCGGCTCTACTTTGTCCTCTAGGAACTGATTAGTGAACATGCGCCTGATTGGCCGGCTGTACTTTGTCCTCTAGGAACTGATTAGTGAACATGCGCCTGATTGGTCGGAGTCTGCCCTTTCCCCCATGTGGACGCCCAAACCAATCAGTCTATACGAGAGACTAGAGATCTACTTGTTAGAGCCTTACTGCGGGCTATCTAAAAAAGTATTCAAATTGCTCTGAAATGTTAAGTTGCAAATGGGATTACTCTTTTATGAATCCAGGATCAACGATCCCATCTAAAACTGCATTAAAGTGTCAGGAGAGAAGTAAAAAAACCTCAACCGAAGTGACTCAGAAGTGAACTGAAGACAGAATCAGATTTGCAGAGAATGTAAAATATGCAGGTGTGCTGGTTGCGGGGGTGTCAGCTTTATCATGCACCGGGTGTTCGGCGAGGATCAGTCGGAAGGCCCGGCCGTAACCTTTGGTCTTTCCCGCAGGACGCTCTGCATGCACGGGAAGAATTTGGTACGGGGAGAACCCGTCTGCAGCCCCCTCGCCGTGAGCCATAGCAGGCACAGCGCCTGCCTGCCACAACACACACATCATCTGGTACACACTCCAGGAGTGGTGGAGGTGCGCCGCAGCAGGCGTCAAGCTGCAGACAACTCATACATCTTCTGTGTTTCGCTTGGAGGAAGCGGCCGGGGCAGTGGACAGCATCTGTGCTGGTGTGTGTGTGTGTGTGTTTCTGCTCGTGCACGCCTATGTTTTCATGCATCTGACAGTATGTGTGTGTGTGTGTGTGTGTGTGTGTCAACCCGTGTTTATCTGCGTGTCTCAGACAAAAGAGCCCATTGGTCGGTGTGGAAAAAGAGAGGAGTTAAGAGGGGAGGAGGGCTGCTGGATCTTATCACTCAGTGGTTTAACACTGTCCAGGCCGCTCGCTCGCTCGCTGAGGAGCTGGGAGCTGCCGGGCTGGGCTGTGAGTCTGTGAGTCTGTGACAGGGACGTGATGGAGAGCAGGCGGGCCGCGCCGCTTCACAGCCTGCCTGGACCGTGATAGGAAAGGAATGCTACCCACATAGAGCTAGAATAGATAGAGCGGAGGTTCTGAAATGTGTATTGGTCCATGACAGGTCTATATATATGTGCATGGATTTTATTTTGATATATATGAAGTATATCTTCATATTAAGTTATGAAGATCTACTTTAATAATGTAGGAACACTCTTTTGCCAAGCTGATCTGTTGCATCAGCCAAATTGCCTTTTATGTGCTATGGGGGTACAGTGTGTTGAGTCTTTGCTGTGTATTTCTATCATATTGGGGATATAGAGTTAGCTGGAAGATAGGGGCTCCCAGGCTTGGAACTGTGGTCCTGGGAAGGTCTCTCTCTCTCTCTCACACACACACACACACACACACACACACACACACACACACACACACACACACACACACACACACACACACACACACACACACACACACACACACACACACACACACACACACACACACACACACACACACACACACCCTGCCTGGGGTCAAGAGGCACCACCCCATCTCATCACAATACACACATTCATACACAAATCCACATGAAGCACTTTCACATATAGCTGTACAGTTCATAAACATGCATGCTTACACATTCACTCTCTCTCACACACACTCTCACACACACACACACACACACACACACACACACACACACACACACACACACACACACACACACACACACACACGCACGCACACACACACACACGCTATACCCCATTTGACTTTACATTCCATACCATGACAGTCTGACCCCCCGTCGACTCCCATTTGCCCTGCTAGAACCTTGAATCTAAGGTTATTTCCCTCCTCCTCTGTCTGCCTCTCTTCCCCTCTCTCACATGCACACACGCACACACACACGCACACACACACGCACACACACACCCCCCCCCACCCCACACACACACACACACACACACACACACACACACACACACACACACACACACACACACACTGTTCATTTTGGACTTGACTCAGGTTAGAAGTCATCCTTCAGCAGTCGTCTGCAGAGCACCGAGCGAAACACCTTGGCTGGACTCAGGACGTTGGCAGGACGCCAGCAACTTTTTCCACAGGCTGGCTCAACTTTGAAGAATTATTTTCATCATGGCAGTGTTTTCTTCTCTCTACTAACCTCCTCAGCTCTCACAGGTTTCATTTTCTATGCAGCATTCATTTGTGTTATATAATCCGTTTTCTATATCAACTGGCTGGTACTTGAGAGTGGGTATCTTGAATTGAGGGCTGGTCTTCCCTTTCAAAACAGAGACAAGTCAAACAATTACACTGGCCAAATATGTAGTAGTCAAGATGGTCTTCATGAGGATGTTAAAGGGACAGCTCACCCTAAAATCCAAAATACATATTTTTTCTCTCACCTGTAGTGCTATTTATCCATCTATATCGTTTTGTGTTAGTTGCCTGAGTTTTGGAGATATCGGCAGTAGAGATGGCTGCCTTCTCTCCAATACAATGGAACTGGATGGCACTCAGCTTGTAGTGCTTGAAGCACCAAAACAATGCATTTGAAAAAACAACAGCATTGTCTCTTTCCAGAAATCATGACCCGGTTACTCAAGATAATCCACAGACTTTGTTGTGAGCAGTTTCATGTAGGGACTATTTTCTTTTATATGAACTAGCTAGCAGCTAATGCAGCCAATGCTTTAATAGTTCCTACATGAAACTGCTCATAATAAGCTCTGTGGATTATCTTGAGTAACCAGGTCATGATTTCTGGAAAGATACAATACTGTTGAGTTTATCAAATGTATTTCTTTGGCACTTTGAGCACCACAAGCCGAGTGCCATCCAGTTCCATTGTATTGGAGAGAAGCCAGAAACTCTGTGGCCGATATCTCTAAAACTCAGGCAACTAACACAAAACGATATACAGTAGATGGATACTGTAGATGGATAAATAGCACTGCAGGTGAGAGGGAAAATATGTATTTTGGATTTTAGGGTGAGCTGTCCCTTTAACTTTGGTTCATACAGTACAGTACATGCCCAGAAGAATAAAGACGCTGAAGGGATCTTATACACTCATAAAACGCTCACACATTCAACACAATGTCTCTGAAGCTGTGCGCCTATTTCACACAATAAAATGTGATTTTGCTTTTGCCGTTTTCCTCTTGGTAATAATATACAATACAACCCAGGTTTATATTAACAGCTTGTTCTCAAATAAGTCCAACGTATCTCTGGAGATCATGCACACACACACACACACACACACACACGCACACGCACTCACACACACACACACACACACACACACACACAAACAAACAATAATTCCTAACAGTGGTGATATGTTAATAGGGAAAGTTTTAAACTACAGTACTCTTATATTAACTTCAACTACTTTTATATTATGGCTATAAAGATGGATGACTGTGGTTTTGTGAGTGCGCTGACAAATCAAGTGTGTTATATTTTATATAATGGAACAAATGTTTTTTTTTATGTTACAGTGTAGAATGTGTGTGTGTGTGTGTGTGTGTGTGTGTGTGTGTGTGTGTGTGTGTGTGTGTGTGTGTGTGTGTGTGTGTGTGTGTGCTCAGTGAAGTAGGCTTGAGGCCAGGCGTCCCTCATGTGATCCGGTGTCTCCAGGCCTTATCAGCGGTCCTTTGTCGTCCTGCCTCTCTGCCAGTGCTGTGTGTCTGCAGCACCTCCCTGTCTGATAGCCTACAGCCCAAATACACCTGCACTCTGTCACAGCTGCACTGTGCTGTCACAAGAGTTACTTTGGACATGTGCATTTTGAAATTACTCTTCTGCACTTGAATAACATTGGAAATCAAAATAGAGGTCTACTGCATTCAACTTTAATGTTTGCATATTTACCAGTGTGTGGCCGGAGCGCGCGCGCGCGCACGCGCACACACACACACACACACACACACACACACACACACACACACACACACACACACACACACACACACACACACACACACACAGCATCTCATCACAATACACACATTCATACACAAATACACACAAAGCACTTTCACATATAGCTGTAGTTCATAAACATGCATGCTTACACATTCACTCTCTCTCTCTCACACACGCACGCACGCACACACACGCACGCACGCACGCACACACACACACACACACACACACACACACACACACACACACACACACAGACACACACACACACACACACACACACACACACACACACACACACACACACACACACACACACACACACACACACACTACGCCCCTGGGCCCACAATCATTTTTAAGTGGCGGGCATTGCAAGCTGATCTCTAATTTACATGTACTTTGGTATACAAACCTTTCCGGGCTGAAAATATGCAACAGCTTCAAAGCTTGTCTTCAAGCACGTTCGTGATCAAAATTTGATTAACAACCATCGCCGTTAATTCGGCGTATAAACTGCAATGGAAAAAAAATGGCCTTAAACTACTGAGATAAGATAATGCATTAGAACAGATAATCAGATAACACATTGTCTGACCATGGGAACATTCACCAGTGTTTCCTGTTTGTCATTGTGTGTAGTGTGTGTTGTTATCGCTGCCTTTGTGAATCCATTGTTAAGTACAGTAATAAAGATCTAGCGCTCTACTACAAACGTTTATCACATTGTTCCTCGTGTTTCCTTCCACTGGGTAACTCTTCTCTCTACAGTCGATCTATCTTCTCTCTCCATCTCTCCATCCTGCTGCTGCTCTACCTCTCAGCTCCACACTCTTGTCTGCTTTTCATCAACTCAACCCGTTGGCACCGCAGTGACGCCCACCAGGCGAGCTACAAGCTAGCAGCCTGCGGTGGCTGATAACCTGCCCCGAGGCTGCCCCAGTGCCCCGAGCCCACTGAACTTACATGCAGTCCTATGCCTCTTATAATGTTTCATGTGTATGTTCATATATTTCCATGCCTGAGTGAGAGCAACTGTAGCATGACTCAATTTCCCCTCGGGGATCAATAAAGTTTTTTTCTGATTTCTGAACAGGCCAGAATAGAACAGAACAGAATAGAATAGAATAGAATAGAATAGAATAGAATAGAATAGAATAGAATAGAATAGAATAGAGAGCAATTCTAGTTCTCGCCTGTCCTATTTAGTCTTGATGAGATAGTGGCCTATCATTGGAGGAATATACTTATTATTTCCTAATATAGGCTACATAATATGATGTACCGTATATCTTATGTAGCTATATTTCCTATTGTACAGTACATGTCCTATTTTTATTTGTATGCTACAAGGTTGCTGTGCAGCCTAGTCACAACTAAGCGCTTCATTGTCCATAATTTATATAATATATATATACTGTATATATATGTAACTATATGCTAGGAAAATGTGGGTGGGGAGAGGAAGGAGTAACAAACAGTGTTGAGGTGCCCTTGAGGAAGGCACTTGACCCCTAACTGCTCCCCTGCAGCTGCTCGTTGGCCGGCAGCAGAAGACTGTGGAGCAGCTCCCACATGTGAGTGTGTGTGAGTGTGTGTGTGTGTGTGTGAGTGTGTGAGTGTGTGTGTGTGTGTGTGAGTGTGTGTGTGTGTGAGTGTGTGTGTGTGTGTGTGTGTGAGTGTGTGTGTGTGTGTGTGTGTGTGTGTGTGTGTGTGTGTGTGTGTGTGTGTGTGTGTGTGTAAAGTGTGTGAATGTGAAGCAGAACACTGGTGGAAAAAGAGCAAGTGTGCTCAGTCAAGTTTCCCTCGGGAGGCAGCCGGGTGAGGACCCGGGTTCAAGACCAGCAGGCATCTGCCCTGCTTAGGCGTCCTTGAGTAAGACACCTGAATCCCTACCAGCTGCGCGGGCACTGTCCCCTCTCCTCACGTCTCCGTTTGGAGAGGGCAAACGTGAAAGAAAATTTCCCTACAAGAGTGAAAAAAGTATCACATTATTAACGTATATTAACGTCACATTCTGGAAACAGAACTGGATATCGACCGCTAAAGGGCATTTCAAGTGCCAAGAAAGGCAGCCAAATCTATGCATAGAGTGAGTACGTGGTGAGATCTGATTTAGCAAAGAGGTGTTCTCACTTCTACTGGGAACTTTCCCAGTTTTAATAGACCAAATCACCGTGACGTCACCATGTAAACAAATTTACTTCCGGGTACCACTTGGGGAAGGCGGCAGGTTTAAATGTGCGTGTTGTCAAATAAATGCTGTCAAACCCTCTCGTTGTTTTCGGCCGACTACTTTCAATTTAAATGGTTAAACGGTTGGTAAACATGCTTGTCCGACGTATCTAGCCTTTCTTCTGTGTTTGTTTTATGTAGTGTTAGCTAGCTAATAACGTTTGTTTGTCTGTCAAACTCGCTGTTTTTTTGCAGACTCCTTAACGTTACAGACAGAGCTACCGACGCCACGTTAATTTAATTTAGCGTCAAGTCTACTCTGGTCTGGTCCAACAGGTAAATTAGCTAGTCTGGTCTCCACTAACGTTAGTGAAAGTGTTGTTATGAATGATATTAAACAACAACACAACACGGACGAACCATTTTTGTCTTCTTTGTCTGTTTTTGTCTTCAACACGTCAGTTTGTGCCGTTCACCGCCATTATAATGTGTGGACCCAGGGGTACCCGGAAGTAAATGTAAACATCCCGCTGATTTGGTCTATTGTGTTCAATGTCACGGTCTGATTCATCACTTTCCCCATCCTAAGACTGGAACTGTTGTAAATGTTAGAGGCAGACATGCAATATATTAAATGTGTTGTGTACCTAAATGGCCATGTAACCTATATTATGTTGGAAAAACCACGCGTGATTTAAAAGCAAGGATTTGTGAACCTACTTTAAGGGCCCCATCGTCGTACAGCGCTATCGTTTGCGCGCCTCTTATTGCTATCTTCCCAGCGTCTTAAGCTATCGTCTGCCTCCACCGTCCAGTTTTGCGCTGGGATGACGCAGGTGTAGGCGTGGCCCAGGCGTGTCCGTGGGCCTCTAGCCTATGATCTGTCTCGCGCAAGTGTCATTTAGCGCTCTGGGGAAGATACTGTCGGTATGTGGCGAGCGCAAAGAGAGGTTTGGGCGTTGCTCGTTCCAAAATAGGCAAACAACCCCACTACGCCAGGCGTGTGCCTGAGCCGAGCGCAGACAGCATTCTCCATGCAGTGCAGGAAATCCTTGCTTGGATACATTGACGCACGGCATGGATGTCACTCTCCACTCGTGCCTGCACACACTCTTCTCTCCTCGGAATGCCACGTTGATTTTCAACTATAGCCTGCATTGCAGAAGAAATACACCTCGATTTAAAAATGAGAATTCGTTTGTCATGGTTTTATTAGGCTACATAATTCCCGACCATACAGGTCTGTGGTGTAACATTAGATTACTTTAGGTAGGAGAGGGTAGGAGAAAATAAAATGCAAAAGTTGATCTTTTCCAACCATTATACGTTTAATAGCACCGCAAATAGCCCTCTCCACTTCCCTCGTCGGGGGGAGAGAGGGATAGAGCCCTAAGTGTTCAATCTGCAATCATGGTGTCAAATCACAAGTTTCTGTGCCTTTTAACAGCCACCACCACACAACAGGAGATGTCAGATACATGAGCACTGAGGCTAAATCCTGGCTTTTTCAAAAGGAA